>NC_057391.1:23821093-24083643 GCF_019320065.1 Cervus canadensis
TAACGTCAAATATCATTTCTCTTTTGTAGTCTTGTTATTAAACAGGAAGTGTTCCTTCAGAACTTAGGGAGGTGGAAATTTTCCTAGGCGCTAAGCCTGTGGCCCACACTGGGTACTGGGGCCGCCACAGCTCAACAAGTGTGACCACGCGTCTTGTCCCAGAAAGCCTGGACTCCCTCCCTCATTCAAACCTAACATTCCAGGGCCCTTGGGTGTGTTAGTAGGCGTGTGGGAGTTTCTGGTAGAGTAGCACCCTGGGAAGGAACTTCTTGACAGGGGTGCTCATACATGCCTGCAAATTAGCCTCAACCTATAAATCTGTTTCATCATTCACTGGGGGTCCAACCCCAAACCAATTAAACCAAAGTCTTTGAGGATGGTCATTTCATAACAGATCTTCAAATGTAATTAAGGTTGGCCTGGGAGT
The DNA here is from genome assembly GCF_019320065.1 of Cervus canadensis. Taxonomy (NCBI): domain Eukaryota; kingdom Metazoa; phylum Chordata; class Mammalia; order Artiodactyla; family Cervidae; genus Cervus; species Cervus canadensis. Next base: position 23,821,521 of record NC_057391.1, read on the forward strand.
TACAGATGCTACCTAGTTGCTCTACAGGCCACAGCTAGAGACCACGCCCAGTATCCTAGCAACTAGGCATCCTGCATCCATTCCACCTGCCTCAGAATCACCCTTTTCCAGCTGGTACTTCCTCTTCACTCCTTAAGTTTAGTTCTGAGTACAATCTTTTCTCTGGGATATGGGGTGGGAGGGGTGGTAACTCTCATCCTCTACACAAAGGCTAGACTCTCAGTTCATGACCTTCATCCTACTCGCTCCCCATCTGCTGGATATGCAGTGTTCACATCCCCTTATTTCAGTCAGATGCACTCTGACTCACCTGATGAACAAGACCTAGAAACCATAAGTAATTTTTACTTCACTGTTAATTATTTTCCTGAGTATTTAACTTCTAGTACCTCTTAAGACATTTGGAAGAACAGTAAAACAAATGATCTTGGAATCATTGTTTAGTGCTTTCTCTTGTGACCTATATTCAATCCTGTAACAATTAATATTGTCTGTACCTTTAGAATATTTCCAGAGTCTAAACATTTTTCACCACCTCCACCACCTCTGTACCCCAAGACACCACCACCTCGCCCCTGCGCTATTACAATAGCCCATCAGCAGGCCTCTCTGGTTGGCCCTTGTGTATACTCTCAATGCAGTATAGATGTAAACAAGAAGGACCCTATGGGGCCTTCCCAGAACATGCCTTCTCTCATATTCTCTGCCTTAACTCTTCTCTGGAGTACCTAGATAACAGTATTTGATGCATAGTATTTTCAGAGTTGTTTTACAGTTATGAACCATCCCCGCCCCAACCAAATGGAAGATGTTAACTACTCGATGACCATGAGCACATAGACCCCAGCCTCCTGGAGCCTAAGGACTGATACTGTTAACCCCTATGACAATGCCTGTTGCCTCACCATCAGCCAATCAGAGAAATGTGCAAGAGCTGATCACATACCCTATGACTCTTTCCCTCACCTGGCTTTTAAAAATGCTTTGTTTAGGAACTTCCCTCATGGTCCAGTAGTTAAGATTCTATGCTTCCACTCAGGGGTCACGGTTCAGTCCCTGGTCAGGGAACTAAGATCCCATATACCGCACTGTGTGGTCAAAACCCAAAATGCTTTCCTGAAACCCTTCTGGAGCTTAGACAATTTAGAGTCTGAGCCACTTCGTCTCCTTCCATGGCCCTGCAATAAACTTTTCTCTTGCTCCAAACTCCCATATTTCAGTTTGTTTCACCTCACAGTGAGTCAGGCACACGAACTTGTGTTAACAGAGAGAACGATCCTATTAAAACCTTTGTTGTTGTTTTTCAGTTGCTATGTCATGTCGACTCTTTGTGACCCCATGGACTGCAGCAAGCCAGGCTCCTCTGTCCTCCACTATCTCCTGGAGTTTGCTCAAATTCATATCCATTGAGTTGGTGACGCTATTTAGCCATCTCATCCCAGTAGCATATTGGACACATTCCAACCTGGGGGGGGGGCGCTCATCTTCTGGTGTCATATCTTTTTGCCTTCTCAAACTGTTCATGTAGATCTCCAGGCAAGAATACTGGAGTGGGTTGCCATTTCCTCCTCCAGTGGACCATGATTTGTCGAAACTCTTCACTATGGCCCGTCCATCTTGGGTGGTCCTGCAGAGCATGGTTCATAGCTTTATTAAGTTATGCAAGCCCCCTCACCATGACACAGCTGCAATCCATGAAGGGGATTAAAACCTTGGAGAGAGCAGATTATTGCTCTGCTTAAAATCCTTTGATGCATCTTTGTTTCATTTCACATTTTATCAAAACTCCTTGCCATGACTTCAAAAATCTCTACACGACTCTGCCATTTCTCAGACTCCTCTCACTTTTTTGACCTCATCTCCCACTGTCTCTCCCATTGTCAGCTGTGTTCCAACCACATTAGCCTATAGTGGTTCTCAGAAATACCCACCCCAGTGCCTTTGCAAATGCTCTTCTCTCTGCTTTGAATCTTATCTCCTTCATATCTGCATGGCTCAATCCTGCTTTTAAGATCTCTGCTCAGATGTTATCAGAGCGACCTCTGTATGAAATAGCACCCACCCCCTTTGCTCTCTGCTCCTCTGTCTCTACTGTAACTACATTCTTTGCACGGACCAGCACCTAACTTTTGCTGGTGCTCCTGCTGTTGTTTAATTCTCCTTCTTCAACCACTAGAATGGAAGCTCCGTGAGGACAGGGCATTGTATTTGTTGTTTTCACTGCCAAAGTCTCCTATTCCAGAGGCTGAAACAGTTCTTAGCACCTAATAGATACTCAAGAAATATTTGTTTAATAAAGTGTGTGAATTGTTTTATTTTATTTATTTTTAACCACAGAGCAAGGTCCTAACTGCCAGATCACCATGGAATTCCCTGTGTGGATTATTTTAAATCAAAAAGGAATCCCTGGGGACTTCCCTGGCAGTCCCTGGTTAAGACCTTGCGGCCCCAGTGCAAGGGAAGGTGGTCCAATCCCTGGTCAGGTAGCAAAATTCCCACATGCCTCGGGCCAAAAAAAAAAAAGAACCCAAAACATAAAACAGAAGCAATATTATAACAAATTCAACAAAAACTTTAAAAGTGGCCCACATTAAAGAATATTTTAAAAAAGAAAAAGGAATCCCTGATTCTGGATGCCGAAGGGAATAAGGAGCATGGAGGTTTTGGGAGCTTGAACAGAGGGCTCTTGCAGTGTCGGGTATCCTATGCATGTGCCATCTTCTAAGAAAGCCTGAGAGTGGGCTTTCTGAAATATATTCTTTGGCAGCTCTCCTCGGTCACGGTATGGACCTGCAAATGCTTTCCAGAAGCGTTGAAAGGTTCTCCCAACTGGACATAAGGAAAGGCACAAAGGAGGCCCTCACAGCTGTAAACTGTGCCTCAGTGCCACCGACTTCTGTAGCAAGCTCTCCCCGGGCAGAGCTGCTGAAGTACAGAGCTGCTTGGGCAAATTCTGAACCACATGGTGTTTTGAGGTCACACTGTAGGGTTGCATTTAGCAGGGCCATTCTGTTAGAGTCTGTAAAATAATGGACTTAATAAGAACAAAAGTCCATAAAAGGGAGGTTGCAGAGGATGAGAAAAACGAAAGAAAAGAAGCTGTATAATCCAATGGGACTTTATCAACTTCACTTGACCAGGTTTCATGATAAGCGATCTGTGACTGTGAGTCAAGGAAACAGTGCTCACATGTAGGGAGAATGCTGGGAGGAGTATTTAAAACAAGAAGTGAAAACCTGTTGATGCTCTCAAGATAGGTATTAATAGGCAAAGTGACTGTTCTCAGGGGCTATGACCACCAGTTGAAATCTGCCCCCTTGTGGACAGACCAAATATTACCATGAGTTTTTCCATTAGGGTCTTGGAGATGATTGATTTAATCTCCTTGCAGTCTAAAATCCTACTGCAGTGCAAAAACCTATGGGGACTCTCAAGAGTCTTCTCTAGCACCACAATTTGAAAGCATCAATTCTAAAGCATCATTTCTTCAGGTGCTCGGGCTTCTTTATGGTCCAACTCTCACATCCGTACATGATTCCTGGAAAAACCATAGCTTTGACTATACCGACATTTGTTGGTGAAGTGATATCTCTGCTTTTTAATATGTTGTCTAGGTTTGTCACAGCTTTCCTTCCAAGGAGCAAGTGTCTTTTAATTTCACGGCTGTAGTCACCATCCGCAGTGATTTTGGAGCCCAAGAAAAGAAAATCTGTCACTGCTTCTACTTTTTCCGCATCTATGTCCTATGAAGTGATGGGACCAGATGCCATGATCTTAGTTTTTTGAATGTTGAATTTTAAGCTAGCTTTTTCACTCTCCTCTTTCACCTTTATCAAGAGACATTTTAGTTCCTCTGTTTTCTGCCATTAGAGGGATATTATCTACATATCTGAGGTTGTTGATATTTCTCCCTGCAATCTTGATCCCAGCTTATGATTCATGCAGCCTGGCATTTCGCATGATGTACTCTGCATCTAAGTTAAATAAGCAGGGTGACAGTATACAGTCTTGTCATACTTCTTTCCAAATTTTGAACCAGTCCATTATTCCATGTCCAGTTCTAACTGCTGCTTCTTGACCTGCACATGGGTTTCTCAGGTGGCACGTAAGGTGGTCTGGTATTCCCATTTCTTTAAGAATTTTCCACAGTTTGTTGTGATCCACACAAACCAATCAATTCTAAAAGAAGTCAACCCTGAATATTCACTGGAAGGAGTGACGCTGAAGCTGAAGCACTAACACTCTGGCCACCTGATGCAGAGAGCCGATTCATTGGAAGAGACCCTGATGTTGGAAAAATTGCGGGCAGGAGAAGGGGGCAACAGAGGATGAGAAGTCTGGATGGCATCACCGACTCAATGGACATGAGTTTGAGCAAACTCTGGGAGATAATGAAGGACAGGGAAGCTTGGAGCACCGCTGTCCACAGAGTTGCAAAGAGTCGGACATGACTCAGCGACTAAACAGCAGTAGCTTTCAGATTAAAAATTAATTTTCAAGGACCTCATTACTTTTTGCTGAATCTTCCGTGTGCATTATATGGAGGTGTATCTTACAGGGGAAAAAGTTATATTACTGTCCAGGGAGATGGTGTTGGTGGGGTTAAGCTGAACTACTTATTAAAGTACATGGCATCCCATGGATATACAGGGAAAGCAGAAAATAGAGCTATCACCCATTAGCAAAACTCTTGAGTTGTTTCTTTAACTGAAGATGAAGGTTCAGAGTGACAATCAAAGATTTAAAATCTTCAAGTAGAGGTGAATCAACATTTTTCTTTTCTTTTATTGATCTTTCTGATCTTATGTCCATATGGGGCTACAGGGTCCCACCAAAAAGTATCAAAATGGACTGTTAAATTTTGCCAAGGATAGCCTTTTGATACTATTTTTAAGGGTGAAATCTGGTTCTTTTAGGACATGCACTCTTGGATTTTTCCGTTCAGTCTGTATTTAAAGAGTATTTATTGAGCAAACATTTGCTGAACATTTGCATTATTCCAGGCTCTGTGCTTGGAACAGAGGTTACTTCAGGGAACCAGACAGATGTGGCTTCTACCCTCATGAAACAATCAAATAATTTTTCAAAAACTGAGAATTACAGTAATTTAATATATTAGTGATAAAGACCATAAAGGAAAAGTACGAGTGTGATGCAAGCAAAACAGAGACTGTTCATTTCGGCTGGGGCTTCTGGGCAGGCTGGCCTAAGGAAAGGAGAATGGGGAGAGGCGAATGGAATAAGGAACATATGCAGGAACTAGATGTTAAAATCTTGAGTTGAGAGGAACCCTGATGAGTTCAGGGATCTAAAAAGGGGAGTTTAAGGAGGGTTAGGGAGACAGGGAGAGTGGTTTGGGGTGAGGCGCCTTTGTGTGGCCTGGTAGGCAGAGGTAAGGACTATGGTCATTATTTTAAGACTTAAGAAAAGTCACTGATACAGTTTAGGTCGGGGGGCGGGGGGTGGTGGAGAGCACAGGCACAGAACTAAATTTGTGTTTTCAAAAGATTACTGCGGTATAGTAGGGCTGACAAAAAGCCATGGAGAACCCCTGTGTCAGCTTTCTAATAAGCAAGCCCAGAGCCCCACGTCAGGGAGGTTTACGGATGAATGTGTTTTATCAACTCTAAAGTTGTTCATTGTTTTTCTCTCGTGCATTCTGCCAACTCTGCCAGCTCCCAGCCACTTCAGAGGAGGTCAGTGAGGCCCGTGGAATTAAGCTCAGGGTCACAGAACTATTGAGTGGCAAAGCCAGTGTAAAGAGAGGAACACAGCTTTCATGACTCCCAGGCCACTGCTCATTTTGCCCTAGCTGTAGGCCTCTGAAAAGGGAGGGTGTTTTTCTTTTTCTTTTTGTTGGTGGTTGGCTTTATTTTTGGTTTTGTTTATTTATGTATAATGTGGAGAAGGAAACGGCAACCCACTCCAGTACTCTTGCCTGGAAAATCCCATGGACAGAGGAGCCTGGTAGGCTACAGTCCATGGGGTCGAAAAGAGTCAGACACGACTGAGTGACTTCACTTTCACTTTTTAAAAAAATTGCATCTGGGTTCTTTTAGGCCTTAATAATGATTGGGGTCAGGAAATCATCATTTGAAGGAATCTTATCTGATTTTCAGGGAAACTGAAATTGACTTCCCAGAGGACAGCAGAGATGGGAGTGGTAGGAAAGGTATGAACGTGCTTGGAGGTGCTGTAGAGGATTAATGCTCCTTCCTCAATGTGGACTCAAAGGAAACTGTTCAGGGCTCAGCCTGGGGACACACATGAGGAGTCAGGTACATTATGGTCAAAACTTTCTCAGAAGTGGGAAACAGAAAGGCTTACCAAGTAGCAATTAGATTCAGTTAGGGCAATCTCCCCTCAACCTGACCTCCCCTGGCCTACCACTTGGTGGCTGTCATTTCGAGAATGCAAGTAAAATTACCAAAAAAAAAAATTGGTTTGCCCCCAAGGGAGTACAGTCCCTCCCACTGCCTGTGTGCATAGCCTGGGGCTGTAGCTGCAAGGCTGAGAGGTTGATAGCCTCTGACTCAGAACATGTCCTGCCCAAATCAGCAGCAGCTTGTTTTTGGCCATAGGCAAGCTCCAGTCTAACTCACCTGGATGGAGACGGGTGAGGTAGTGGGAGGGCAGCTGGAAGAGGGCCCAAAGGCTTGTGAAGGTATTGAATGAACGCCTTCCTGTATTCCTACTGGCTTGAATCCTGCCAGTAACAGCTTATCTAGGAAACAGCTTTGTGGTTGCCGAAGGTAGTCAATCAACCCTTCCAGAATAGGGGTGGCTTCATGCTTTTTTTTTTTTTTTTTTTGGCAATAGTGTTTTTGACTTAGGGAGATATATTTATGCCAGAATGCCAATTCCCTAAGCCATTTCACAGGCTATTCCATCTCACTTCTGAATCAGCGTTCTGCTCCCCACTTTTGGGACTGTTGCCCGGGATCTAGCCCCCTATTTCTGCACAGCTCACCCTGACTCCTCAGGTGGCACTCCTGGTAAAGATCCTGCCTGCCAATGCAGGAAACTGTAAGCGATGCAGGTTTGATCCCTGGATTGGGAAGATCCCCTCCAGAAAGGCAAGGCAACCCACTCCAGTATTATTGCCTGGAGGAGACTCCAGACAGGAAAGAGGAGGCGCGCATGGAGTCGAACACTGAGCACACACGCACATGTAGCACCCTGACTCCAGCCAGGGAGGCAGAAAACACGTGGCTACTCCCCCAGCGTGGAGCGAAATAGAAGTGGTGGCCAGAGAATCCTCATCTTAAGAGAATAGCTTTCAGGGCCATTTAAATGTAGTTCAGAGCCTTTATTTGCAAAAGTGAGTGTTTGAACACTTGGCAGTGGTGGGATTCGAACCTACACCCCCGAAGAGACTGGAGCCTTAATCCAGAGCCTTAGACCGCTCGGCCACACTACCCTCTAAAGGGTTAATAGGACTGTGGAGGATGACTTGAGGAATATACTTTGTACGGTCCACTCTCCTCTGCTTCCCTCCATACCCTGTGGTTCATACACTTATTGTTCAGAGGAGGCTGTTGGTATCTCTTCCACCACCCCACCCCCCTCTTTTCTTCTTCATTTATTTTGCTTGCTTTCTTCTTTGAAGTCACAGTGCTTGAGATTTATGGAAAGAGTCTTTTTTTTTTTTCTTTTTTAGCATGCTTGTCCTGCTTCCCCCCCCCCCCCATTTATTTATATTAGTTGGAGACTAATTACTTTACATTATTGTAGTGGTTTTTGACATACATTGACATGAATCAGCCATGGATTTACATGTGTTTCCCATCCTGAACCCCCCTCCCAGCTCCCTCCCCATCCCTTCCCTCTGGGTCATCCTAGTGCACCAGCCCTGAGCACTTGTCTCATGCATCAAACCTGGACTGGCGATCTGTTTCACAATTGATAATATTCATGTTTCAATGCTATTCTCTCAGCTCATCCCACCCTCACCTTCTCCCACAGAGTTCAAAAGTCTGTTCTATAGATCTGTGTCTCTTTTTCTGTCTTACATATAGGGTTATTGTTACCATCTTTCTTAATTCCATATATATGTGTTAGTATACTGAATTGGTGTTTTTCTTTCTGGCTTACTTCACTCTGTATAATGGGCTCCAGTTTCATCCACCTCATTAGAACTGACTTGAATGTATTCTTTTTAATGGCTGAGTAATATTCCATTGTGTATATGTACCACAGCTTTCTTATTCATTTAACTGCCAATGGACACCTAGGTTGCTTCCATGTCCTGGCTATTATAAACAGTGCTGCGATGAACATTGGGGTACACATGTCTCTTTCAGATCTGGTTTCCTCAGTGTGTATGCCCAGGAGTGGGATTGCTGGGTCATATGGCAGTTCTATTTCCAGTTTTTTAAGGAATCTCCACAGTCTTCTCCATAGCGGCTGTACTAGTTTGCATTCCCACCAACAGTGTAAGAGGGTTCCCTTTTCTCCACACCCTCTCCAGCATTTATTGCTTGTAGACTTTTGGATAGCAGCCATTCTGACTGGCATGAAATGGTACCTCATTGTGGTTTTGATTTGCATTTCTCTAATAATGAGTGATGTGGAAAGAGTCTTATTGCACAAGAACGTCTGGAGAGGCCGGACAACCTTTGTTGACCTTATAGCCAAATTCTTCCTTTATTCTTTTCTACCACCTCTATTTTAGAGATGAAGGAACTGTGACTCTGAGAAGTGATACAGAAGAAGAAAAAGATCTGAAATCTTTCATCCATTCCATAACGTTTTTTGACCTCCTGTGGGTACCAGGCAGTGTGCTAGAGCAAGCAAATACATTGTTCGGGCTCTCCAGAAGCACACTGCATTGTGTGCCAAATACATTCTCTGCCACACCACATAGTAGTCACTACTGCTAAGTTGTGTACAGGAAGCTGGGAGGAAAGCTTTGTCTGGCACTCAAGGATACGATGAAAGTGGTTAATTCATAAAATTCCTGGAGGAACTGATAAAGTCCCATGCCCTTTGCTTGGCAGTCAAGAGATATTGCTTGATAGGTGGGCTTATGTCAAACGCCTAAGAGTTTGTGGGAACCAGCAGAAATTGCGAACTCCACTTCCAAGGTTAGAAAGAAGCTTGAGCTATCTATCATCTGACTGTTGTCCCCATCAGAGTAGTAGGTGAAAATGGTTTGGGAGGGCTGCTTGGTGAAAATGAACAGTGAAGAAAGAAAACAGATCCCAACTCAGAAGTACTTCCCACCTTCTGTCTTAAGAGTAGTGCTAAAAGGTGGACATCTAGGTGATGAAGAAATAGGGAGAGAGAGCTAGAGAATGGTGGAGAGTGGGGGTGAGGAGTACTTTCTGCTTTAAGCAAGCTTCCTAAATTCAAGGTATTCACAACTCTTTCTCTGTCAGTCACCCCCACTTCCAAGGCACACACACACGTTCTTACTACTCCCTTCCTCCCTACCTGACCCTGGACTCTCCCTCCCTGGTAGAACTCAGATCTCCCCAGTTTATCTCTAGGATCCCTATGAACTGTCTTGAACACGAGTAGTTAAGGCCTCTAACTGAGAAATACAGATGAATCCTTTTTCCTCCAATGGTCTGTTCTGACATAGGTCTTCCCAGGATCCAGGGAAGAAGCATTCTGAGGAGCAGGCTGAGTCGTGTGATGTGAGACAAGTGCATACCCTGTGCCTTGTGGAAGCTCTGAATGAGGAAAAGTGACCTAGACATCATGGTTTCCTATTAGGGTGTTGAGTAATCCACATCATAATGGAAAACTCAGCTTAACTGTGGGGTGGGTGCCACTCTACAAATTATGATACTGTTTACCAACTCGAGGCTCATCTAGTGTGGTGATCCTTAAATATCAGGGAGCATTATAATCACCAGTGATGGGCTACTAATTACACATGCAGAATCCAGGGCCTCATCTCCAGAGATTTTGATTCTATGGGTCTAGGGTAAAGCCCAGGTTTCTGTATTTTTCATCAGTAGCCAAGGGACTCTGATGGGTTTCACTTAGAAACCACCACCTGCACCTCTTTTTTTTTTTTAATCTGTGGGAGCCAGGAAGTGGTAGATTAAGGAGTGGTTGAGGACTGACTGTGAGGTCATCCCCTTCCACAATATGCTCCCCACCTTCCTTCCATTCCCATTCTTTGGCATGGGCAATTTGTGTTTCCTCAGTTTTATGGTAAAGTACTCAGAAGATACATCTTCAAGGGGGCCCCTTGCCTCTTCTTATGGAGTAATGAGCACCCCTCAGGCCGAGCTCCTTTGAAACTCTGTGGTCACTGCTGTGAATAGGCATGGAGGCCCAGCACTTGAGGAAGAGGACATATAAAGTATGGGATGATGAGGGGAGTAAGCATACCCCATATCAGAGTGGCCAAGAAAAAGGACAATTTGAAAAGGACACCTGGTGAAGGGCCTGCTGACGGATGGCAGGACTAGCAGATGTACGAATCAGGGTTAAGGTATTTTTTTCTCTTTTGTAATTAAAAATGTTCAGGAAGTCTGTTAAACTCCATATCCTTGTGTTTTGTGTGTATTAGTGAATATAGGGCAGGTCTGTGTCCAGGCTTTGGGAGAAGGGTGAAACAGGCCAGAAACAGCTGCAGCCCCATGGAGAAGCACTTTGAGAAGCCAGGGATGAACCAAGAAGAAAACCAGAGCATCTGTTTTGCACAGGAGATTAAAGCGCTCCCCAGAGATCTTGAACAGTTGCAGAAGGGAGCTAGAATTCTAATAGTGATGAAGCATGGAGCTTGGATTATTGCTATACAAGGGAGGGCAATCTCCCAAATCTAAAATATTGGGTCTATTTAGGTTACATTCCCTTTGGCTTATTATTTCCTTTGTTACCACTCAGATGCCTGGCTCCTAGCTTGCCATCTATGTCTCCTCATCCCATGTACTTTTTCCCCAAGTGATCTTTCACAGAACCCTGTTGCTTTGACTGCTAATAGTAGTGTCCCTCAAATAAAGCTCCAAGCTCAAATCAATTTGAAAAATCTTGAATTAAATGAAACTAGTCAAGCTTCTCTAAAGCTGAGCTTCTCAGAACCTCACGCTCTGTGAATCTCGTGAATGCAAAGGAAGGGATATAATGAAGTGTTTCCTCTAACTTTAGATCGTGAAACTTTTTTCTTGAAGTTCACTCATTAACATTTTACAGAAGGACATTTGCCTGAAGGCAAGGTGGCCCTCCAGTGTTTTTTGTTTGGTGTTTTGCTCACATTAGGTGGCATGTGGGATATTAGTTTCCCAGCTAGGAATTAAACCCGTGCTCCCTGCATTGTGAGCATGGAGTCTTAACCACTGAACCATCAGGGAAGTCCTTCCAGTGTTTCTCCTCTCCTTCTCTTGTAGTAATAGGGAGCCAGAATTTTAGCTGGGCACATGCCCACCCAGAATAAACCCTAAGTTTCCCAGTGTCCCTTGCAGTTGGGTCTGACCAAGCTATTGCTGATGAGATATAACTGGAAATAGTGTGCCAGACTTTGGGATGTGTCCTCAGAAGGCAGTGCAAGCCCCTTCCCTGCCTTTCTTCTCCCTGCTGGCTGGCTGGACTGCAGACTGGAAAGTTGTGACAGGGCAGCCTTCGGGACCATGACGCAGAACCCACACAATGAGAGAGAAGAACCACCATTTTGGAACACCTCACCAATTGTAGGCTAACTACCTAAGGCTTTCTCCTGGTGGCTCAGATGGTAAAGAGTCTGCCTGAAATGTGGGAGACCCAGGTTCGATCCCTGGGTCAGGAAATTACAACCCAGTCCAGTATCTTGCCTGGAAAATCCTATAGAGCTGGGCCAACTACAGGCCATGGGTCACAAAGAGTCAGACACGACTGAATGACTTCACTTTATTTACACAAGAAATAAACATTCATTTTGTTTAGACTACTATTACTTTGAGCTTTCTGTCATTAGCAGCCATTTGGGAAGTGTGTAAAGGTGATCTTTTTAGACTCTTTTTTTCCCTCAAAACAAGTTGTGTATTAGGACTTACACAAAGTCTAGGGATTTGCACATAAGCTAACAAAATTAATAAAGGATATTCCAAAAAGGATACTTGGAATAGGAAAGGGCCTTGGCTGATTAGTAGTATTTAGAATCAATAAATATATTCTAACAAATATACTAATTATAGTAAGTTGTTCAAAAGTTTTCTTCTAAAGCTTACATCTCTCTCTATATATATCAGTTCAGTTCAGTTCAGTTCAGTCGCTCAGTCGTGTCCTACTCTTTGCATTCTGGACTGCAGCATGTCAGGCTTCCCTGTCCATCAACAACTCCCGAAGCTTGCTCAAACTCATGTCCATCGAGACAGTGATGCCATCCAGCCAGCTCATCCTCTGTCGTCCCCTTCTCCACCTGCCTTCAATCTTTCCCAGCATCAGGGTCATTTCCAGTGAGTCAGTTCTTTTCATCAGATGGTCAAAGTATTGGAGTTTCAGCTTCAGTCCTTCCAACGAATATTCAGGACTGATACTTATATATCTTTGATCTCTTTCCCCTATCAGTAGGTCCAAGGGCTATATACAAATATGTATGTATTAATAAACTGTTTTTCTTTCAATAAACTTCATTTGTCAAAGACAAATACAGTACTGTAAACAGTCTCCAAGGGCATTGGCCCCAAGGCCCCACTCTGTACAGACAATTCCTCAGAATCCACAGGAATTCTGAGTTTCCAGAGTCCAGAATGGTTCAGAACATACACACAGCGGCTTAAGCTCATCCAGTCAGTAAGGTGAGCAAAAAGTGTCCTCCAGGCCTCATGCCTCCTTCATCCGGCACTCCGTTCTTAGCACTCCTGAGACAAGCTTCCCGGGTTCTTTATTGGAGGGCGTTTAAGCACCAGCCCTTGGTGCTACTCCACAACACGCTGTTTTAACGGTTGTGAGTCAAATCCAGGGGAGGGGCCAAGGAGTTGGAAATGTTTTCCTTCCTGAGGGGAGCTTGTTCAGAGTACTCCTGACATGGAGCCTGCTTGTAAGTGGCAGCAAACTGATCATAACAACAATCAAAATAAAAATGTAAATTACATAATATATTAGAGGGTATAAATGAAATAGAAAAGAAAAAAGTAGAACATGTGAGTGTGGGTCAGGCATGTGTGGGCTAGAATTTCAGGTGGGTTGGTCTGCGTGGGCCTCACTGGCAGACTTGAGGGAAGGAGAGTGAGTGAGCAGAGCGTCTGTGACGGACAGACATCGGGGATCCGGCAGAGGGGGTGGCCAGAGCAAACACCCCAGGCAGGAGACCCCCGACCTATACAGAAAACACAGCTAGAACAGATATGGATGGGGTGTGAATTTGTCACTAATGTGGCTCTTATCAGCTCCCACTGATTTTGTCATTCTTTTCATTTCCATTAGTTATTGTTCTTGTTTAGTTACTGAGTGGTGTCCAACTCTTTGGAATCCCATGAACTGCAGCACGCCAGGCTTCCCTGTCCTTCACCATCTCCCAGAGCTTGCTCAAATTTATGTCCATTGAGTCAGCGATGCTATTTAACCATCTCATCCTCTGTTGTCCCCTTCTCCTCCTGCCCCCAATCCCTCCCAGCATCAGGGTCTTTTCCAATGAGTCAACTCTTCACATCAGGTGGCCAAAGTATTGGAGTTTCAGCTTCAGCATCAGTTCTTCCAATGAATATCCAGGACTGATTTCCTTTAGGATTGACTGGTTGGATCTTTTTGCAGTCCAAAGGACTCTCAAGAGTCTTCTCCAGCGCTATAATTAGAAAGCATCAATTCTTCAGCACTCAGCCTTCTTAATGGTCCAACTCTCATGTCCATACATGACTACTGGGAAAACCATAGCTTTGACTATATAGACCTTTGTTGGCAAAGAGATGTCTTTGGTTTTTAATATGCTGTCTAGGTTTGTATTGGTTATTCTTCTTCTCTAAAGAAGAACTTTCCTTTATTACATGAAAGATATTTGGCTACCCCGAAATAATGTGCAGCTCTTATATTTTAATTATAAATTTTCATATTAAGGATTGATTCAGACTCAGAGGGGAATAGTGATCTTTGTCTTTTCACTGATATGTCCCTAGTGTCTAAAATAGTGTCTGGCACAGGTAGACAAATCACATGTGAATGATAAAATTTCCTTATAATAGGTGACAAAAATATATAAACAGTGACCATATAAACAGTGACTGAGGAAACTAAGTCTTAGCACAACCAAGAGTCAAGAATTCTGAGTGTGAACCCTGTACTCAAGGAGTTTTTTAAGGGAAGTTGATAAGAATGTTTGTCTCCTGGTTAGTGCTATTGGCTGATAGATGTTTCTAGATGCCCCTGGATCCCTGGGAGGAAAAAAGCCATAATAACAACCACATTGAATTTCTCCCCAGATTAGTAAGACAGAAGACTTAGAATTAACTTTAATTTGATATAGAAGCAATAAGGTGATGCAAATTTTCTTGCCTAAGTTTGTAGAATAAGATCTATACCTGTTAGGCAGCAAAATATTTATTACTTACAATCCTGCACTGATTTTTTAAGTGAATCAATTATCAGGAAGGGCCTTTTTTTCCCCCGCTGATATCTTGCCAGGCATTTTTGAAGAACATTCAAGAACATATTTGTTTTCACAAAAATGAAATCATACTTTGTATTTCATCACATAACTTTTCACTTACTTCATCAGACTTAATGGAAAAGAATGTAAAAAGGAATGTGTACATGCGTATAACTGAATCACTTTGGTGTACAGCAGTAAATTACCCATGCGTGTGTGCTAAGTCGTTTCAGTCATGTCCACCTCTTTGTGACCCTATGGACTATAGCACTCCAGGCTCCTCTGTCTATGGCAAGAATACCAGAGTGGGTTTCCTTACCCTTCTCCCAGGGATGGAACCTGTGTCTCTGATGTCTGCAGCAGTGGTAGGCGGGTTCTTTACCACTAGCGCCACCTGGGAAACCTGATTAAAAAAATATGATTCATCAGACTTACCTCAAATTTTTATTTATTTGTTTATTTTAAAAAAACTTTTAATTTTGTATTGGGGTACAGCCAATTAACAGCTGTGATAGTTTTAGGTGAACAGTGAAGGGACTCAGCCATACATATACACGTATCCATTGGGAGGGGTCTTGATTTGGTTACAAGGTACTGATGGGAAGGTGGGGGCAGAGGGACAGGTGGAATCCAGGAGACACAGAAGAGCTGGCACCATGGAGAAGTGAGGCTCTCAAGTCAGAGATGGAGAGAGATGGGGGAGTTAAAAGGGAACTTTGATAGTTTTACAGCAGATGGAGATTTTAAAAACTAGTTTTGCATTATTGTTTGTGTGACAACTGAGGCCCTGCACCCAGGGAGGGTTCCCATACTCCCAGGGAAAGTCAAAGCAACCTCCAAACGTCTGTTCCATCACGTTTCCTCTGCAGGAGAGAGCAAGTGAGCCTAGGTCTGTCTGGAACGTTCTTGGATCCTGCGGGGGGAAAACATCCTGGGCATCTCTATATCCAAGAAAACTTCAGTGGTGTCTATAGTACTATTTGCTAAAAGTTGGTGCAATTGGATTTGCTTGGGGAGATTTGGCAGAATGGTGAGATCTTTAGTCTGCCTGTCAATTGCTGCTTCACAGATCATCCCACATGGTGGCCAAAAACAACAACACTCATTCAATCCTAAATCTGGAGGTTGAACTTCACTAGGCAGTTCTTGCTTGAGGTTCTGTATGTGGTTTCATGCACAGGGAACTGAAACGGGTGGAGCAGTCTGGGCATCTCTCTCGCTGTATGGCCTCCCCCCGTGTGGTCTCAACAGTCAGACTTCTTTCTGCAGGACACCCAGAGTCAACATCCTCGGAGAACCACGGCCCAGTGGAAGCTTGTGACCTCGGCTGAGAGGTCACGTGATGCTACATGATGGGAGCAGGCACAGAAGCCCACCCTTATTCTCAGGAAAGGACAGAGACTCTACATCTTGGTAAGGGAGTGGTAAGGTTCTGGAAGAGACTGTGGGATAGAAATATACTGTGGTCATTTTGGGGAGAAATCCAATCTGCTACATGGCTTTAAGGTGAGCGAGGCATTGGGCAACTGCAGAAGTCTTGCAAGGGTAGCCAACCACATCTGTGGGACATGAATAAGCTCCACAGTTTCCTGAGGGAGGTGAAGCAGCTGGAGGTCTTTGCTCATTTCTCTCCCTCCATGCGTTCTCTCCACTGGTGGCCTCTACACAGCCAAACTTCATACATGGCAGCTGAAGGCATCCAGAGTAAGTGCTTGCTTCCTCTACTGTCCCTTTGAGGCCACTGCCTTGTCACAGACAATGTGGGACGTGGGTCAGTTTCTAGCTGTCCTGGAGTAGAGCTCATTAATTTGACAGGATGAGTCATGAGAGGAATTACTTACGTTGTTTTACATCCTGGCTCTGATATTAGTTTCCAGCAACTATCTGCCTCCTGCAGTCTTCTGAGATAGACCTGAGACTTAGCAAAGGGAGAGTGGTGGGAACTTTAGGTTGAGCGCGATCATCTGATAATCCCTTCCCTTCTTTCTCCCCTCTTCCTCCTCCCTGCCCCCCTCTTCCTTCCTGCCTCCTTCTTCTCCTCTTCCCCTTCCATCTCCATCCTTCCTTCTTTCCCTCTTTTCTTCTTCCCTCCCTTCCCTCTTCAGAACTAAGTTGATCATATTCTGTTTACAGCCTCTCTGGTTTTATTCAATTTTATTATTTTTCCTTTTTATCCCTTATCCTTGCTTCTATTTCTCTCATTCTCATGGGCATCTGTCTTAGAGGATGTAATCCACATTCTTCCATCCTATTTAGATATTGTATATCCTTGGAAAATATATTATTTTGGAGCATGCATGTTTTCAATTTAAATCAACTGGCAGTGATTTTTTTTTCACCCAGCACCATGTTTTGGAGTTCTATACATGTTGCTATTTGTAAAACTAGTGCATTATTTGAAGCTGTTATATACTATTTTATTTTATGTATCTAAAACATCTCTACCTGTCCATTTCTGTCATGCGGGACATTTAAGTTACCTTTAGCTCTTTTCTGCCACTTATCATGCTGTGATGAACATCCCTGCACATATTCCATCTGGAAGAACTCTGTTGGAGTCTATGCTCGTGATAAGATTACACGGTCTCAGATTATACCCATTCATAATTTCACCAAATACTTCCAGATTACTTTCCAATATCACTACACCAATTTTTCAAGCCTACTAACATTTTTTCCAGCACTTGATGTTAGATATTCTAGTTGTTGATAATCTGGTGGTTAAAAACCACTTATATCTTGGTTATGTTAATTTCCATTTATTAGATTACCAACACAGTTAAGCATTGACTTCCTCTTCTGAAATCGACTTTTCATAACTCTTGACAATCTTTTCTCCTCTGGAGTGTTTGTGTCTTTTTATTGTTGATATAAAGGAAATCAGTCCTGAATATACATTGGAAGGACTGATGGTGAAGCTGAAACTCCAATACTTTGGCCACCTGATGCGAAGAACTGACTTCTTGGAAAAGACCCTGATGCTGGGAAAGATTGAAGGCAGGGGGAGAAGGGGATGACCGAGGATGAGATGGTTGGATGGCATCACCGACTTGATGGACATGAGTTTGAGCAAGCTCCAGGAGTTGGGAATGGACAGGGAAACCTGGTGTGCTGCAGTCCATGGGGTTGCAAAGAGTTGGACATGACTGAGCGACTGAACTGAACCACTGAAAGAAGGAATTCCTTATGTCTAGGTGTTAATCTTTGGTTAGTTTTAGGCATTACAAATGTTTTCTCCATTTGGCTGCCAGCACTATAAAACATTTAAACCAAGCCTCAACTCTATTGCGAAAGGGTAATACTCTGAAATAAGAGATAGGCCTAGTTGCATTAGTTGAGGATAAATTTTGTAACAAGAGTTGATTCCTTGCCTGTGAACTTAGTATCACATCTATATTTTAGCAACTTGGAAATCCTGGCAGGAAACAGTGAACATGTGACAATAAATAGATAGAGTTCTTTTTATACAACAGAAATGTTTTTGTAAGATGTGCAAATCAAAATTTGTTAATTGAAAATTTCACAAACAATTAATTATGCACTTATATCTTTGTGGCATTTTTGCAGCACATACCAAAACAGGACAATTTGAATTGTGAAAGGACAGCCAGAGTGAAAATTTTGGGAAAGTAAATAAAAACCTCCTGCATGTTCATCTTCATGGTCTGGAATTATGCTTTTATTTTTATTGCATAGAAAGAGACACATTCTTTGAAGACTTTTCCAGGACTGTCTCCTAGACAAATTTTAACCCCCAAATAGCTTTCGACATGACATTTAGAAAGACATATACAGATACATACAAAGGAGACTATGTAGCTGTCTTTCCAAGAGAGAAATCATTTCAGAGCAAGAAAGAGCAAAATTAAGTCCATTTTCCCATTCCTATATCAAAGACTGTAAGATTTTGGCAACAAAAATAATTCTATTGTCTCGATACCTGAGCCACTATTTTACTTAAGCCCTTATCTACTAATTTTCCATGTAGGTGTCCAATGTATACTATAATTCAGTGGTTCTCAAATTTTGCTGCATATTAGAGTCACTGGGAAACGCTTAATATACTCAACACTCAGGTTTTACCCAACACTAACTGAGGCAGAATGCCGCAAGGTGGCATTTAAAAATGCCTCAGAGATTCATAAGTTCAGCAGAGTTCAGAAATCATTACCATGCTCTCTGAGAGCCTAGGGCTTTATCAAGACTCATGTTAATGTCCGGGAATTGTTTCTGCCCTGTCCTGGACACCACATGGGAATGAAATTTGCTGAAACTGGAATTCAAGGCTTAAGGATTGAGATGGTGAGATTTTTATTATTTTTGCCATATCGTATCTCTGCCTGAAACTTTCTGCAACTTACTTCTTCATTAATGAAGTGGAGATAACAACTACTTCACAAGTTTGTAGTAAGGACTGATGAAAATTTGGAAAATAACTAGACTGAGGACTTTAATAAGTGTTTTGAAAAGTCACTGCTTGTTTAATGAGGACACAAACAGGACCTGCCTTCCCCAACTGTCCCTCTGAAAGTAACTTCTCTTCCTGAAGGCAGCCAAGCACACTCCCCTCCTACAGGCGCCTCCCTTTCTGCTCCTTCCACTTGGACCTGCCCACACTCAGCTGGCTCCCTACCAGTTATTGTCTGGGAACAGTGAGACACAAAGGACTTTCTGAGTTCCATGATCACAAGGATATGTTGTCTATGAGAGCTACAGCAAAAACCAAAGGTGAGAGGGTCTAGCACAAAACCAAGTAAGATCGACAGAAGGAGAGGTTGGGGAGGAATTGGGAGGAAAGGATCAGTAGACAGTGCTAAAAAAGCACATGGAATTGGGTAGGATCAAGGCTAAGACAATTATGGGAGAGAAAGTTGTTTAGTAATAGGAATAAAACAATCAGATATGGGGTACTTTTAATAGCTTCGGTATGTTTTGCTTTGTATTAAGCACTCTGATGGATTCAGGAGAAACAGGTGATGAGATACCAACTATTAAGAAGCTATGGAGACCACCACCACCACCACCAAAACCCAGGAATAATTAGAGAACTGATCAATGCCAGCCTGAGAGCTGAAATGATCAGAAAGGGCTTTCCTGGGGAGCTGTACCTCTAGCTGAACATTGCAGGGTTAGCATGGTTTTTATTAACAGAGAGAAGGCTATTAAAATATCAAAGGCTAGGGGAGAAAGTCCCTGGGTCGGGAAGATCCCTGGAGTAGAAAATGGCAACCTATTCCAGTATTCTTGTTTGGAAAATTCCATGGACAGAGAAGCCTGGTGGGCTACAGTCCATGGGGTCGAAAAGAGTTGAACGTGACTGAGCAGGCATGCACAGGGGGGAAAGTCAGTGGATGGGGCTGGTGGAATCTGATCACTCTCCAGTGTTTGCTGTCTTCTCTTCCTCTATAGGAATTAAGCCAAAACATGTGAAGGATCTCATACCTCTGATGATACTAATGGTGATAATCTTCTTGCTGCTTCTCTTCTGGGAAAATGAGCTGGATGAGGATGCAGTGGCAGCAACTTTAGAGCAGTTGCATGTGGATTACCCTCAGAGTGACATTCTGATAAGGTACTGCAACCACATGATCATACAAAGAGTCATCAAGGAACCCAACAACACCTGCAAAAAAGAGCATTTCTTCATCCATGAGAGGCCTCGAAATATCAACAATGTTTGCAATTCTCCCAGGAGGGTGCCTTGCCAAAACCACCACCCCGGTCTCTGCTTCCTGAGTGAAATCGAGTTCAAAATGACAGTCTGTAAGCTCATTGAAGGTACCAGATATCCTGCCTGCAACTACCGCGTTTTCACCACAGAGGGGTTTATTGTTGTCACTTGTGATGACATGGGGCCGTCTAAAATCCAGAGATACCCTGAATAATCTGAGACCAGCATCAGAGTCTGCCGTCCTCTCATCTCCTCTGTCAGAGGCACTGGTGCTGGTTTTCCTGCACACTGTGGACATGGGGCCATGCCTAGAGTGAAATGCATTTATCCTTCCATTATTGCTGAGCTGGAATCTTTTTATTCTGATTCAATTAAAAAAAAATCTACTGAATTAAACCATAAACTCTATATGTGTTTTAATTCCTTCTCCTTTTTCTGTGGGTCATTTGATGAGAACAAAGAGTGAATCTTACGCAGGCCTGAAATTAGGTAAGGGAAGTAAGGTACTCATTTGACACCCAAAATTTGAGGAACACCAAAATCCCCAGAGTCATAGAGTCAAATAAAATTTTAAGGATCAATATAAAAATTTCTGATGAGCAAAATATCTGAATTTTAAATTAAGACCCATTCTGACAGGGTTGGATTTAGGATGAGATGGGGTGCATGAGTTATAACAGTGTAGGGTCATATCCTGTTACTTAAAATTTTGATATTTGTTCAGCAGGGTTTATCTTGCATTAAATTTATTTCTTTGTTTCTTTGTTTTTATTGGAGTATAGCTGATTTACAATGTTGTGGTCCTTTCTGCGGTATAGAAAAGTGACTCAGTTATACATATATTCTTTCCTATTAAGGTTTATCCTAGGATATTGAATATCATTCCCTGTACCATAGGAGAGTCCCTTGGACTGCGAGGAGATCAAACCAGTCAATCCTAAAGGAAATTAGTCTTGAATATTCATTGGAAGTCTGATGCTGAAGCTGAAGCTCCGATACTTTGGCCACCTGATGCGAAGAACTGACTCCTTGGAAAAGACCCTGATTCTGGGAAAGACTGAAGGCAGGAGGAGAAGGGGATGACAGAGGATGAGATGGTTGGATGGCATCACTGACTCGATGGACATGAGTTTGAGCAAGCTCCGGGAGTTGGGAATGGACAGGGAAGCCTGGTGTGCTGCAGTCCATGGGGTCGCAGAGACCCGGACATGACTGAGCAACTGAGCTGATACTGTTGGACCTTTTTGTTATACATTCTAAGGGCCTGGTGCACTGGGAAGACCCAGAGGAATCGGGTGGAGAGGGAGGTGGGAGGGGGGATCGGAATGGGGAATACATGTAAATCCATGGCGGATTCATGTCAATATATGACAATATTGTACACTACAGTATTGTAAAGTAATTAGCCTCCAACTAATAAAAATAAATGGAAAAAAATATATATATATAATAGCTTGTAGCTGCTAACCTCAAACTCCCAATCCATCCCTTCCTTGTCCCCTCCCTCTGGCAACCACTAATTTGTTCTCTATGTCTGTGAGTCTGTTTCTGATTCATGTGTGAGTGCTCAATCGCTTCAGTTGTTTCGGGCTCTTTGTGACCCTAAGGACTGTAACTCACCAGGCTCCTCTGACCATGGGATTCTCCAGGTAAGAAAAGGGAGTGGGTTGCCATGCCCTCCTCCAGGGGATCTTCCCGACCCAGGGATCAAACCCTTGTCCCTTACATCTCCTGCATTGGCAGATGGGTTCCTTACCACTGTCGCCACCTGTGAAGCTCGTTTCTGTCTCATAGATAGGTTCTTTTGTGTCATATGCATTAAATTTATTTTTAAATGTTGCAATAAAATACTGTTTATCTTGATTATTGGGCTTTTAACAGTTTGTACCTGCAAAGTGAGTACTTCATTCATCTCACACTCATCCTAGACTTTATCCTAAATGTAGAGGGAGTAGGGGGGTCATCTCTTGTGTGTGTGTGTGTGTGTATTTTTTTTTATTTTTATTTTTTTATTCAGAACTGATTTCCTTTATTTATTTTTTTTTCAGTGGGTTTTGTCATACATTGATATGAATCAGCCATAGATTTACACGTATTCCCCATCCCGATCCCCCCTCCCACCTCCCTCTCCATCTCTTAAGGTCTTCTTTAAGGATGACGTGTATAACTCAAGCTGTACCTGCCCTTACTCAACAGCTGCCTCTGTGCCTTGAAAGAAAAGGAAAAGGAGATCAGAAGAAGCCTAATTGGTGAGAAACCATTTCCCTTAGAGTCTAGAAAGAAATGGATAAAGATTTCCCAGGGAGGGATCAAGACTCTTGGGGTTCCGTCTGTTTCCTCTTTGTGTCCCCAGAAGGAACAGAGATTACTTTGACTCAGACAAATCATTCTTTCCCCTTTTAGTTCTTACAACTGGACTGTTTGTTTAGCTTCTCCTCATTTGCTATGGACAGAGGGTCTTTAAAATGAGAGGACAAAAGAAGAGAAGGAAGGGAAATAGAGACGCCTAATTCTGGGGATTTGATTAAGTTCTGTTCCTCTATATCAGTTTCCTCATCTGTAAACTGAAGAGATCGAAATAGATAATCTTTAAGCTTCTTTCCAGGTATATTCGGAGAAGGCAATGGCACCCCACTCCAGTACTCTTGTCTGGAAAATCCCATGGACCGAGGAGCTTGGTAGTCTGCAGTTCTTGGGGTTGCGAAGAGTCGGACACGACTGAGTGACTTCACTTTCACTTTTCACTTTCATGCATTGGAGAAGGAAATGGCAACCCACTCCAGTGTTCTTGCCTGGAGAATCCCAGGGACGGGGGAGCCTGGTGGATTGCCATCTATGGGGTCACGTAGAGTCGGACACGACTCAAGTGACTTAGCAGCAGCAGCAGCTGCCAGGTCTATTACTCCACAGTTGTATTTCTTAGGGAATCTAGAATCTTTTTGGAGTTGTCAGAGATAGGGAGTAGTAAGAAAAAAAAGGGTAATAGGCAAGTAAGGGCCGGGTTATGGGGTCACTAAATCTGAGCTATGACAGTTTAATCCTGTGAGAGCCAGATTACTCATACACTGAGCTAAAGCAGACACAGGCAATGCATAAGCTTTAGAGGGCCTGGTCTGTTCTTATCTTTTCAGTTGAGAGACTTCAAACTATTCAATTATTTATTTGTACTTAATTCAAGGTCAGATCAACCTATGCTAGTTGGTAACTCTGTCATTGTTAAACATCAAGTTCTAACAGACTGGCGACACGTTTGGAGGAAAGGGTGTAACAATCATTTGTAAAGAACACTTGGCAACCTTGTAAGTAGAGGCTTACATCTCTGGGGTAGCTCTTTTGCAGCTGAGTTTCATTACTCATTTCTCTGCGAGTAATGAATCCCATGGCCCTTGTCTTTATGAAAGTGTGGGTGTCACCAGGGAAGCAGAGCCCCCAGTGTCAGAACAGATGCTGAGAGGGCATAGCTGGCCCCTACCGTGTGACAGGTTGGGTCCTGGTAGCAGAATCATTTCCTGGGAAAATGTAGCTGAAATGGGGTTTTGCTTTTTGCTTTTTTGAAATGCTTTAGGCCTATGTTTCTATGTTCTGACTTCTGATTCCTTTTTCTCTCTCTCGCTAGGCTTAATTGTCCTTTCTTTCCTTCTCAGTACTTTTCCTTCCCTTTCTCCCCTAACCTCCTTCTTTGTATTTGAAAACAAAATCTTGCAGATAATGCATTCCCATTAAAGTAAGTAACTATCCTTGGCGTATTTTCATTTTCCAAGGATCAAATCCCAATTCAAATGAATTGTGACATTTTAGACATTTGTAGTTTGAAAGGAGTCAGGGGCATATTTTTTAAAATGGGTACCAGCAACCCCAATCAAACCCAAGTGGCTGTGAATTCTTCCCATGTAAAATGTTTTAGAAAAACTGGGTGTTTCTGTTCTGCGCTTCTTGTTTATTTTTATCCTGTTGTCTCCTGTTTTCCTATTAGCACCTCACTATTGATGTGAGCTAAAACTCCAGTACTTTGACCATCTCATGCTAAGAGTTGACTCATTGGAAAAAGCCCTGATGCTGGGAGGGATTGGGGGCAGGAGGAGAAGGGGACAACAGAGGATGAGATGGTTGGATGGCATCACCAACTCAACGGACATGGGTTTGAGTAAACTCCGGGAGTTGGTGATGGACAGGGAGGCCTGGCGTGCTGCGATTCATGGGGTCGCAAAGAGTCGGACACGACTGAGCAACTGAACTGAACTGAACTGAACTGATTGATGTGATGGTAGAGGATATTTAGGAAGCAGTTCAAATCCTTCTTCTCTCCTCCCTTCAACCTGTGCCAAGTCTGTGCTCAAGGCACACACATGAAAACATCCACTGAATTCTTAATAATCTATCAATAATCAATCAACCCAATTACTAAGGCTCATGTATTTTTGGTACTGGGTGTTTGCTCTAATTTCACACACAGGACAGAATAGGGTGTACTCACAGGAGAGTGGGTCATACTGATTTGACTGGAACAGGTGTGTATACCAAAATAATGGGTGATCATCCTTGAGAGGCAGGTTGGGATTAAAATAGAATTTTGACCAAGTGGACTCGGAAGATTAGATTACCTTGTAGAGACAATGAGAAGTATCTCAATGTTCCTGAAATAGTGTCACTGCAAGTGTGTTTTTAGAAAAGTAGCGTATTGAAGGAATTGGAGGGGCAAGAACTAGTGATTAGGAGATAATACAGTAGATACAAGTATAAGGGAAGGAGGCTTTTAGAGGTGGGAGAGAAAAAAAGAGGGAAAAAAAGGGGGTGGTCCTTATAGAGCAAGAGAAAGAATTATTACCCCAAATAACCATTCCTTCTGGGATTCTCACTGTGAATTTTCCAGCACTGACCTCAAGTAAAGGACTTTCTACAGCAGTCAAACCATGTTATGTTGTTGGCAAACATTGTGAGAAACTAGGACATATATAGTTCATTCTCCCTGTAGAGAATGAAAAGAAGCAGAGGCTATTTTCCAGGCTCAAGAAATTTCTAGACTCCAGGAATTGGTGATGGATAGGGAGGCCTGGCATGCTGCAATTCATGGGGTCGCAAAGAGTCGGACACAACTGAGCGACTGAACTGAGCTGAACTGAATAAAAAGGAGAAAAACTGTACCAACTAACTTCAAAAAAAAAATGTATAAAATCAAACACAATATTATCTATGCTGTAGGGTTTCAAAAACAACAACAAAAATTACTCTGGGTTGAAGTAGAAATAAATGAAGAAGATTTCACAAGAGAAGAAGCAATGGTACTGCCCAAGGGCACTGGGATTCTGACAGCCAAGTGGGCACTGCATTCAGTTCTCCGAGCATCACTGGTTCCACTTTGTCTCCTCCTTCTATCTCAGACAATTCTGCCTTCTCCTTCTTGCACCCCCTTCCGTTGTTAGACCTAGTAAGAGAAACTCCCAGGAAAGGAATACAGTTTCACTTCCTGCCTTGCAACAAGCTGGAATCTTTCTCCACAGGATCAACTTGCCAAAAGAACTGGTAAAGACAGAAATTCCATGACTGAGAATCAGTGGGAAAAGAAATGAGAGATGGGTAAATATCATGGTGGTTTGTTCATGTGCCTGCCATGCACCAGGTACTGTGTGAGGCTGGGGGATTCACAGCAATAGTGAGGAAAATGTTAAGTGAGATTATTGGGACCCACTGCAGAGATTACAGACTTTACCAGTGAGATTATAGATGGGGTGAAAAGAAAAAGAAATGACTACTTGGTTCTGGGTACTTTAAACGTATTATCTTATATAATTCTCATATTTTCTTTTTTTTCACAAGAGGAAACTGAAGTTAGTTACATGAGGTGGAATAAATTGCTTATTAGTGGATAAACAGGGGTTTGAAGTTGGATCTTCAGACTACACAGCTGATTGTCTTTTTCCTTTCTCATCCTTTCATTAGTAGATGTAGGTGTCTTAGCTTACATGTAGGAGTCAACCCTGGAAATGTCATAAGGAAAAGAGAGCTACTCGTTTAATATTTTCTTCATTTTTATCTTTTAGTTTTTATTGCAGAAGAGTTTGTCCTAGATCTGAGATGGAGATCTTCTTTCTGCTGCTACTTGGCCTGGGGGTGATTTTTGCAGGAGTTTCAGAAAGTGTAATGGAGATCATTAAAGAAGAATTTTTAGAGAAAGAGGTGCAATATGACATGGCAAAAAGTGACCAGGAAAAACAGACCATTGAGGTATTAATAAATTTGACTGTGCTATATAGAAACACCAGCCTCAGCATGTCCAAAGATGTGTCTTCCTCATTATTGACCTTCAGAAGATTACATTATAGCTTGCCCCCCAAACGCAACCCAGATAATAACAAACATTATTGCAATGACATGACAGTCTGGAGAAAAGTTTCAGAAGCTAATGGGTCATTCAAGTTGAGCAATAACTTCATCCATGGCTCCGTGGAAGTGGTCGACGGGGTCCCCAAAGCCCCCAGCTGCAAGTGTGGACAGACTTCATGCATAAGCTGCTCTGAGACTCCAGAACTAAGGACCACTACATGCCAGTTCATTGTGGGCAAACAATCTCCCAGTTGCCAACACCATGGTGTTACTTCATTAAAGAAAATTTTGGTAGTGCTGACAAGTCATTCTCTGATGAGCTGGTTAGTTAGTATCTCTAACTTGTAAATCCTACAGAACTTTTTATTATTGGTTATTGCTTTCTATTATCCACATCTATCCTTTCAGCACTATAGGAAACTCTTAATTATTTATAGCAACTGGAGAAATGGAACAAATCCACAATTGTAGATAATTCAGTTGAAGTGTATAACTGATGCTGGACTGTAGATGCATTCTCTCTTTTTCTCTCCCACATACATATATGCATGTACAAACTTTCTCTGAACCAAACTGAATTCCATCCTTGCTCAGCTATAAAGCCAAGAAGCAGAGTTTACCCAACTTGACAAAATTAAGGAGAGAAAGCTCCAAACCAGTACAGAGTATTGAAAGGCAACTGTACTGCCACTGAGATGATTCAGAGAAATAGTGAATGACAGGGGGATATTATTATCATTGCTTCTCTTCAAAGAAAATGTATGTTGATGCATGCACACAAGTGTGAGTGCCCACCTATGTAGCCATGGGATCTGCCTGTTCTCTAAAAGATGCCAAAAGAAAAGATTCTTTGGTTTAGCTGTTGCATTCAGTCAAAAGCTCCAGCCCTATCCAATCTCCATTCCTCCATCTTTTTCCCTGTCTATTTCACAAGTTGCTACAGAGGGAAAAAATAAAGCTTCTACTGTAATTTTTACTCAAGCATAGTCTTGATTTCCAGGGGCCCTGGGAGAGGAATGGCAAGCCATGGGGGGATAAAGGAGGTAGAAGGATGGGAAATAGCAAGTCTATGCCAAGTCTATTTGCAAATCTTTATGGTTCAACACTCTACATAAAATTGGACAGTTATCTTGTTCATAAATGTGTGTGTATGCATTCTTGATTCCTCATCATACATCCTCACTCTATCCTGAGACCCTTTTTAATGTCCTAATTTTATTTTAAGGCAAGGAATAGTGACTTTATTCAGAAAGCTGGCAGACTGGGAAGGCGGCAGACTGGTATACCCAAAAAAGCATCTTCAATGTCCTAATTTTAATAAATGCATGTAAATGGAATGTTGTACCTCACTCTCTCTATAAATTTTCCTAATGTTTTTCCTATCTGGTGCAGAATTCTCATCATACTGAAACTGCAAAACTCTGACAATCAACCAATATGCAACATTAGGACAGATGTTTTTATAACTTTTAGCTGAATTTTCTTTGTCAGTATGATAGCTGCTTAAATAAACAATCACTATGGTCTTGGCCAAATATTGATAGTTATGTTCTCAGCAATTATTTTTCACTTGGCAGCTGGAGAAGAAACTTATAGAAGTGCCTGGAGTTTGAGATCCTCCTCTCTGTGGGAGGAGACTGCAAGGCCCTGGAAGGGAGCCAAATCACTGGGTTCCATTCTAGGGCTAGTTCCCTGTAACCAGGCTGGAGCTACTACCCACTCACCAAACGTGAGATGGGCTCTGTCTGTAGTGGAGCAGCCTAGTAGGTTTCCCCTAGGCTCAAACTTGGTTCAAATTTGAGTAACTTCTTTCCTACTATAGAGTTCAGCTCTGGGAGGTGGGCATATTAGCCCCAGAGACAATAACTATACTAGCTCTGAGAGAGTTTTTTGGTAATATGTAAGAAAAAGTAAAGCGTCTCTTGTGGCTCAGCGGTAAAGAATCTGCCTGCCAACGCAGGAGACATCAGTTCGATCCCTGGGTTGGGACGGTCCCCTGGAGAAGGAAATGGCAAACTGCTCCAGTATTCTTGTCTGGAGAATCCCATGGACAGAGGAGCCTGGTAGGCTACAGTTCATGAGGTCAGAAAGAGTAGGACATGACTTAGCGACCAAACAACAACAAGAAAAAGTAAATTCAGCCTAGTTCAGAATCTATTACAGATTTCTTCCTTTACCAGGAACTAAGAACAATGACCCGGCAGAACAGATACCACTTTCCAGGTCAGGAGCATTTTCTAAAGGCTCTTAATTAAGACCAAACCTTTCCAGTTCAGTCTTTGGTGCTTTGATCTCCCAGAATCTACCTAATCATCAAACTATGAAGTCTGAAAGATGTCAAATGTGAAGATTCCATAGACTGTCAGACCTTCCGAGTGCTAGCACTCCTCACCCTCAAAGTCACTCACCCCTTCAAGATAATAGCATCTGAAGATCCCTGATGGTGACAACAGGCAGAGGATTTCAGATTCTACAACATCAAGTTTTCATCATGTTCCTTTTCTGCTTCCAAACCACAAGGGCCCCTGCTCCACTCCCACCCCCGACCCCCTACCCTTGTCTTTGGAAAAATTATCTTTCACAAAACCAGTCCCTGGTACCAAAAAGGTTGAGACTGCTGATGTAGATGATGATTTGTTCAAGAAATAGCCACAGAGAAAGGGGAGCAAAAGCCCATGAGCCCAAACAATTGTGTGGGGCAGAGTTATTTTGCCAACCTGAATTGTTCAACTTGGGTCTGATATATGAGAGAGAAATAAATGTCTTTTTAAAAATCCACTGTACTTTGAGATTCCATTCCATCCTCTTAGCTTTACCTTAACACATTTTAAAACTTAAGGAACTGAGATTAAATACAAATCCCTGGGCCTCAATCCAGAACAATTGAGTTCTGTATGTTAGAGATAAGACTGGAGTTGCTCCGATGACTTTGAGCGTGGGGCCTCACGGGCGAGTTTGCGTAGGCCGTGGGGCTTGTCTTGCATAAGGTCAGAGAGCCGGGCCAGCTAAGCTGGCAGAGCCCTGGGCATGTGAGAGCCGCAGGCTATGCTGCTGGCGTGTGCTCTCCTTGTCTCCCCAGCTCAGGCTGTTCCAAGAAGCCTGTGTTCTTCGTGATAGGACTGTGGGCTGGGCTCTTTGTCCTGCCACATTCACTGTCCCTTCTGAGAGCTCTGCTGGGCACGGGAGGCAGAGTCTGTCAGTGGAGGTATTGGGGGAGCAAAGTTGGGAAGATGGGCTCCAAAACACACCTCCACAAAGAGTAATGTCTCTTACTTCTACCTTTCATCTTCTGTCCCCTCCTCACCTACCTTTCATGTTTTCTTCTGTTGATCAGATTGTGACCTCAACTTTCCTTCTCCCTTTTATAGCCTGTGTGTCTTCTGCTTATCTGGCTTCCAGGCTTTGCACCACTTAACTCTATGTTTTCTTCTTTGTGTGTCTTGTATTCAAAGTCACTGTTCAGATAGAGAGTGGCGAGTTGGACAGATTTCTAGAGCCAGGCCAATATTCAATCTGGCCTGGCTTCAACCCCAGTGGAGCAACTGTTCATCCAAGGCTCATGGAACACATAGCCCTGAGTTGCCCAGGTGGAAAAGGACGAGAACAGCGCGGATTGCCGCACTCCCTCTGGGAACACATCCAGCCCTTTGAGAGGAGTGCCTCTGAATCACTCCCAGGCCTGCTTTGGAGCAAGCCTCTCTCGTCTTCCTTTAGAAAATTCTGAAATTGTTCAGCTGTCTTTATAAAAATCATATTCATTGTTAACATTTTTATGAGTTGCTTCCTTTGGGGCCTATTTACCAGGCACTATGATAACAGCTGACTCATTTGAAAAGACCCTGATGCTGCGAAAGATTGAGGGCAGGAGGAGAACGGGGACGACAGAGGATGAGATGGTTGGATGGCATCACCGGCTCAATGGACATGAGTTTGGGTAAACTCCAGGAGTTGGTGATGGACAGGGAGGCCTGGCGAGCTGCAGTCCATGAGGTCGCAAAGAGTCGGACACGACTGAGCGACTGAACTGAACTGAACTGAACTGATGATAATAGCTGGGCTTCCCACGTGGCTCAGTGGTGAAGAATCTACCTGTCAATGCAGGAAACACAGGAGATGCAGTTTCAATCCCTGCGTGAGGAAGATCTCCTAGAGGAGGAAAGAGCAACCCACTCCAGTATTCTTGCCTGGGAAATCCCATGGACAGAGAAGTCTGACAGGCTATAGTTCATGGGGTTTGCAGAGTCAGACACAACTGAGCACACACACATGATAATGGCTATGAACATCACTTAATGTGTGGCAAATTACATTGATGTAAATTTAATCACAGTTCAAAAACACATTCATCATATTTTTTTTTTATTTTCTAGTTTTAGTCTTCATGTCAGGCAGTCACCTGTAAATTAATTATAAAAGTGAAGGTATGTTCATGTAGGCCTAGAGTGGCTGAGTAGACCTTTGGACCCAGTGGGGAGAAATGTGATGACATTATGTGAGATGGCCTGTCATGGAAGCACAGTAATAATAGAATGGCTAATGAGTAAAGTGTATTTACAGGCAAGCAATTGAGAAACATTCATACGTAAGGCATTATACCAGCTACTGTGGGAAAAAGGCATAATGAAAGAAATGTGTACCTGTACTGGATATAGGCTAATAAGATCGTACCTTAAGAGAGGAACATATCTCTGTTGCTTGAAGTGATCAATGCAGGCACTTGTAAGAGAAGACTTAAAATCTTGAACTTGTTGGACAATCCATTAAAACAGCTAAAAAATGAATAAAGAGAAAATAGTACTAGGAGTGGGAAGAAACATACGAAAAGAGTGGGTGGAAATATAGTTGTAGATAGATGAATGCTAGAATAAATAACTTGAATGATTTTTTTTTCCTCATAAGATTGTAGAAGGCCGAATGGCTCTAATCTATAACAGGTCCTAATCTATAAAACTGGTGAACGGGGCTTCCCTGATGGCTCAGTGGTAAAGAATCCACCTGCCAATGCAGGAGACAAGGGTTTGATCCCTGATCTGGGATGATCGCACATGCCAGGGAACGACTAAGCCCGAGGGCCACCACTAGTAAGCCCGTGCTGCACAGCCTGAGAACCACAACTGCTGAGCCCTC
The DNA here is from genome assembly GCF_019320065.1 of Cervus canadensis. Lineage (NCBI taxonomy): Eukaryota > Metazoa > Chordata > Mammalia > Artiodactyla > Cervidae > Cervus > Cervus canadensis. The sequence goes on from NC_057391.1 coordinate 23,853,155, forward strand.
AGGCCGTAACTACTGAAGCCCGTGTGCCCTAGAGCCTGTGCTCAGCAGCAAAAGAAGCCACTGCAGTGAGAAGCCTGAGCACTGCAGCTAGAGAGTAGTCCCCACTAGCTGCCCACACAGCAACAAAGACCTAGTACAACCAATAAATAAGTAAATAAAAATTATTAAAAAATAGAACTTGTCTCTGAAGTGTTGGGCACTAACCCCATTCATGAGGGCTCCATCCTCATGTCCTAATCACTTGCCTAAAGCCCCATCTCCCAATGCCACTATATTAGGAATTAGGATTTCAACACATGAATGGGGAGTTACAAAAAGATTTAAGTTATTTAGATCTCTTTTTTCTGTATCCCGTTCAGTGAGGTTTTGTCATACAGTCAAATTTGAAATGTGGTCAGATTCACGCTATAAAAATTCATGTGCAGGTTTTTATGTGAACGTAACTTTTCAGGTCAGTTGGGTAAATACCCAGAAGCATGAATGCTAGGTTGTATGGTGGATCTCTGTTTAGCTTTGGAAGAAACTGTCAAACCATCTTCCATCAGTCAGTTCAGTTCAGTTGCTCAATCGTGTCCGACTGTTTGCAACACCGTGAATCGCAGCACGCCAGGCCTCCCTGTCCATCACCAACTCCCGGAGTTTACTCAAACTCATGATCATCAAGTCGGTGATGCCATCCAGTCATCTCATCCTCTGTCGTCCCCTTCTCCTCCTGCCTTCCATCCCTCCCAGCATCAGGGTCTTTTCCAATGAGTCAAATCTTCGCATGAGGTGGCCAAAGTACTGGAGTTTCAGCTTCAGCATCAGTCCTTCCAATGAACACCCAGGACTGATCTTCTTTAGGATGGACTGGTTGGATCTCCTTGCAGTCCAAGGGACTCTCAAGAGTCTTCTCCAACACCACAGTTCAAAAGCATCAATTTTTTGGCACTCAGCTTTCTTCACAGTCCAAATCTCACATCCATACATGACCACTGGAAAAACCATAGCCTTGACTAGATGCTCCTTTGTTGGCAAAGTAATGTCTGTGCTTTTTAATATGCTATCTAGGTTGGTCATAACTTTCCTTCCAAGGAGTAAGTGTCTTTTAATTTCATGGCTGCAATCACCACCTGCAGTGATTTTGGAGCCCCCCCCCAAATAAAGTCTGACACTGTTTCCACTGTCTCCCCATCTATTTCCCATGAAACGATGGGACCGGATGCCATGATCTTAGTTTTCTAAATGTTGAGCTTTAAGGCAACTGTTTCACTCTCCTCTTTCACTTTCATCAAGAGGCTTTTTAGTTCCTCTTCACTTTCTGCCATAAGGGTGGTGTCATTTGCATATCTGAGGTTATTGATATTTCTCCCGGCAATCTTGATTCCAGCTTGTGCTTCTTCCAGCCCAACGTTTCTCATGATGTACTCTGCATATAAGTTAAATAAGCAGGGTGACAATATACAGCCTTGATGTACTCCTTTTCCTATCTGGAACCAGTCTGTTGTTCCATGTCTTGTTCTAACACTTGCTTCCTGACCTGCATATAGGTTTCTCAAGAGGCAGGTCAGGTGGTCTGGTATTCCCATCTCTTTCAGAATTTTCCAGTTTATTGTGATCCACACAGTCAAAGGCTTTGGCATAGTCAATAAAGCAGAAATAGATGTTTTTCTGGAACTCTCTGGCTTTTTCGATGATCCAGCGGATGTTGGCAATTTGACCTCTGGTTCTTCTGCCTTTTCTAAAACCAGCTTGAACATCTGGAAGTTCACAGTTCACGTACTGCTGAAGCCTGGCTTGGAGAATTTTGAGCATTACTTTACTAGCGTGTGCTACTGCTGCTGCTGCTGCTAAGTCGCTTCAGTCGTGTCCGACCCTGTGCGACACCATAGACGGCAGCCCACCAGGCTCTGCAGTCCCTGATTCTCCAGACAAGAACACTGGAGTGGGTTGCCATTTCCTTCTTCAGTGCATGAAAGTGAAAAGTGAAAGTGAAGTCGCTCAGTCATGTCTGACTCTTCGAGACCCCATGGACTGCAGCCTACCAGGCTCCTCTGCCCATGGGATTTTCCAGGCAAGAGTACTGGAGTGGGTTGCCATTGTGTGAGATGAGTGCAATTGTGCGGTAGCTTGAGCATTCTTTGGGATTGCCTTTCTTTGGGATTGGAATGAAAACTGACCTTTTCCAGTCCTGTGGCCACTGCTGAGTTTTCCAAATTTGCTGGCATATTGAGTGCAGCGCTTTCACAGCATCATCTTTTAGGATTTGAAATAGCTCAACTGGAATTCCATCACCCCCACTAGCTTTGTTCATACTAGCTTTGTTCGTAGTGATGCTTTCATTATTTTGCATTCCTACTAGAAATGTCCCAATTGCTCCACATCTTCACTTGTATCCCTTGAAGTTTGACATCTCTTCTCATTATTCACATAGTGTTCAATAGTCAGAAAATGAAGTAGTGAATGCATACACTGGATGTAATACACTCTGTTTTAATCTTTTTTTTTTCAGTTTGTTTCCATAATCAAACAGTAATATTCATTGAAGGGCCAGGACCTCGCGAAGCCTCTCTTTTTCTTTCTTCCCAAGGAAAAAGGATTAGGTAGTCACCCCTTTGAGAGTAAAGGATTTCCATTCCCTACTTTACTTTTTTTAACATATCTATGAGACTTCTGAATTATGTGCCATGTTGACACCCAATTGACATCTACACATAATTTATATAACTTTCATAGTCATTCCAAATATATAGTTGTCTGATAGGCATATGCTAATTCCTTTTATGATATATTTATATCTAAAGCTTATTTTTATTGAGTTTAAATTATAAAACAATGCATGCTCACTGTAAAAATTTCAAAGCAGGAGAAAGTAAATGTCTGGTTTCACTCTCACATCCACTCTGGTGTCTAATTTTAAAGTAGTCATTCTGGTTACTGCTCATGTCATTGAGCTTTTAAACATTTTGAAAATAGCTCCTGGAGATAATCAAGTCAATATGTTTATTGTGTATAATCGTAGGCCTTTTCTTCCACATATGCATAGATTGGTGCACTCCCAGATAGATATTTTTTAAGCATAAATTGAATCATATTATACATTTTTAATTCTGAGACTTGTTTTTCCCATGAAAATATGTCCTGATGCTCTTTCTACATCAATGGAAAGATCTATTCATTCACTGTTTTAAACTTATCATTTAAAAAATAATTTTAAGTCATAGGAAGCTGAATGATTGTACACAATCCCAGGTCCCTTTCTTCCCAGCTTCCCTCAGTGGTAGCATGCTATGTAACTACAGTGCATTATCAAATAACAATACTGTTAACTAAACCATAGGCCTCATTCAGATGTCATCAGTTTTTACATGCAATCAGTGTGAGTTTTAAGCCAGCTTTTTCACTCTCCTCCTTCACTCTTATCAAGAGGTTCTTTAGTTCCTCTCCGCTTTCTGCTGCTAGAGTGGTATCATCTGCCTGTTTGAGATTGTTAACATTTCTGCAGTCTTGATTCCAGCTTGTAAATCACCCAGTCCGGCATTTCGCATGATATATTCTGCATATAAGTTAAATAAAAGGGTGATGATATACAGCCTTGTCATACTCCTTTTTCAATTTTGAGCCAGTCAGTTGTTCCATATAAGGTTCCACGTAAGGGTCTAAACTAAGATCATGGCATCTGGTCCCATTACTCCATGGCAAACAGAAGGGGGAAAAGTGGAAGCAGTGACAGATTTTCTCTTCCTGGGCTCTAAAATCACTGCAGATGGTGACTGCAACCACAAAACTAGAAGATGCTTGTTTCTTGGAAGAAAGGCTATGACAAACCTAGACAGTGTATTAAAAAGCAAAAACATCACTTTGCTGACAATCGTCCATATAGTCAAAGCTAGGATTTTTCCAGTAGTCATGTACAGATGTGAAAGTTGGATCATAAAGAAGGCTCAGTCCGAAAGAACTGATGCTTTCAAACTGTGGTGCTAAAGAAGACTCTTGAGAGTTCCTCGGACTGCAAGGATATCAAACCAGTCAATCCTAGAGGAAATCAACCCTGAATACTCATTGGAAGGACTGATGCTGAAGTTGAAGCTCCAGTACTTTGGCCACCTGATACAAAGAGCTGACTCATTGGAAAAGACCCTGATGCTGAGAAAGACTGAAGGCAAGAGAAGAGGGCAGCAGAAGATGAGATGGATGGATGGCTTCACTGATTCAACGGACATGAACTTGGCAAACTCTGGGAGATGGTGAAGGACAGGGAAACCTGGCGTGCTGTAGTTCATGAGGTCACAAAGAGTCAGACACGACTGAGCCCTGAAAGACAGACGTGTGAGTGTGGGTGTAGTTATATGTAATTTTATCTTGTGTATAGATTCATGTAATCACTATGATAGTCAAAATACAGAACTGTTCCCTTACCACCAAGGAACTCTTCCACCCTTGGTAACTACTGATTTGTTCTCCATATCTATGATTCTTTAATTTTGAGGTAAAGGAATGCATATAGTGTGTAGCCTTTCTGTTTATGTTTTTATTTTTTTTTTAATTTTTTTTTTTATTAGTTGGAGGCTAATTACTTCACAACATTTCAGTGTAAATCTATGGCTGATTCATATCAATGTATGACAAAACCCTCTGTTTATGTTTTTAAATTAAATATTTTATTTTGGGATTATTATAGATTTACATGCAGATGTAATAAATAATCAAGAGTAATCTATGTATTGTTTACCTGCTTCTCCAATGACAATATTATGTAAAACTGTAGTACTATATCAAAATTGGGATATTGACATTAACACAGTCAAGATACAGAACATTTCTGCCACTGCAAATGTCCCTCATGATCTCCTTTTATAAGCACATTACACCTCCCCTCACCCTGGCAGCACACACGCACACATTCACACGTATTTTTTCCAACTTTGTTGGGATATAATTAACATAAAATGTTGTGGGACTTTAAGGTACATTTAAGGTCCCTGAATATCTTTTCATGGCTTGTTAACTTATTTCTTTTTAGTACAGAATAATATTCCATTTTTCTGGATGTACTACAGTCTATTTATCCATTCATCTATTGAAGAACATCTTGATTGCTTCCAAGTTTTGGCAATTGTGAATGAAGCTGATATAAATATCTGTGTGCATGTTTTTAAGTAGATATCCATTTTCATCTCTGTTGGGCAAATACCACTGAGTACAACTGCTGGATCATATAATAAGTATGTTTAGTTTTGTAGGAAATGTGAAATGTCTTCTAAAATCATTGCCATTTTCCATTCCTACTGGCTGCTCCTTTTCTTCTAAGGGATTCTTGCCCATAGTAGTAGATATAATGGTTATCTGAATTAAATCCACCCATTCCCATCCATTTTAACTCACTCATTCCTAGAATGTTGATGTTCATCCTTGCCACCTGTACGTCTTCTTTGGAAAAATGTCTATTTAGGCCTTCTGCCCCTTTTTTAATTAGGTTGTTTTTTTTTCTATTGAGTTATATGAGTTCCTTATACATTTTGGATATTAATGCCTTACCAGAAATATCATTTACAAATAAGTTCTCCCATTTAATAGATTGTCTTTTCATTTTGTTGACAGTTTCCTTCACAGTTCAAAAACTTTAAAGTTCAGCCCCATTTGTTAACTTTTGCAATACTTTTTTGGATCAGTCTCTTCAGACAAGAGAAACAATAGCAATGACAAACCTAGACAGTGTCTTGCAGAGACATCACTTCATCAACAAAGGTCCATATAGTCAAAGCTCTGGTTTTTCCAGAAGTCGTGTATAGATGTGAGAGTTGGACCATAAAGAAGGCTGAGTGCCAAAGAACTGATGCTTTTTTCCCTTCGTAGAAAGCAGAAAAATAATTTATCACAAAAAATGGCAGAAATACGGAATTTATCCTGAAATTCATTCATACTTTGGTATAATAAACTTTGCTATAAGTTTGTGGGACAGATTTTCCCTTAAACATGTTCTCCTACTGACTGCCCCACTGGAGACTTATTATCATGTAACAGTTTTTAAGCATTTTGCTGATTCTTCTGTTGTGAGCAGGCAGGAGCCATCTTTAAATCCACAGAATTCCAAGAAGAGAGTAGTGTTATTTCTCAGAAGAACAGCACTTTCGATCTCAGAAGAGTATACATAAATATTTTACAGAGGCAGCATAGTTTAGATTAAACAGGCACATCGTTCATCAAAGTGTAAAAAGGGCGACAGGAAAAAATTACTGCATTGTAGATTATGATATTCAAATATGGGTGAAAATTTAAGGCAGCTGATGGCCACAGTGGGCGAGTCAAGGGATGTGGTCTGGGTATGGAGGTGTTTTTTCATCTAGATGAGTTCTCTCTATGATCTCAGTGACTCAGTACTGGTGAGCAAGCCAGTTCCCCAAGGCCAATGATACTTGAGGTACCAGAATGTTTCATTTTCAACTGTGGTCCAAAGAGAGGGTTGAGTTGGGCCTGAATTGCAATCAGCCAAAAGAGATAGCAGCAAACGGAACAGGTCACCAACATAGCGATAACAGCTCCCCAGTTGGGATCCTTAGGGATGAACCAGAGCATCTGGAAAGCTGATGATGCCCCATAACACACTCATCATGGAAAGAGACACGGTGAGGTCAGTATATGCCGTGGTCACTGTGGAAGGTGCCAGCCCTGCCAAGTCACCTCACTTTAATCCCATCCTGAACTGATGTTTTTGAACTGTTGTGCTAGGGAAGGCTCTTGAAGAGTCCCTTGGGCTGCAAGGAGAACAAGCCAGTAAATTCTACAGGAAATCAACCTTGAATATTTATTGGGAGGACTGATGCTGAAGCTGAAGCACCAATATTTTGGACACCTGATGTGAAGAGCCGACTCATTGGAAAAGACCCTGATGCTGAGAAACATTGAAGGCAAAAGGAGAAGGGGGCAGCAGAAGATGAGATGGTTAGATAGCATCGCTGACTCAGTGGACATGAGTTTGAGCAGCGGGGAGCAGCACTGGAGCAGGAGATTGAGCAGGAGCCCCATGTGTGTTGGAGGGCATGCCGGGTAGGTCCTGGCAGGCTGGTCAGAATACTAGGCAGTTATCAGTTTGGTGTCTCTGCACTGGGACTGAAAACAAGAACATCTTTGTTCTGACTCTTTTTTAAAAAACATTTTTTACTTAATTATTTAGCTGCACTGGATCTTAGTTGCTGCACGCAGGACCTTCGATCTTCATAGCAGCATTCAGAATCTTTGAACATTCAGAATCTTTGAACGTTGCAAGCTCAGAGTCTTAGCTATTGGATCACCAGGGAAGACTCTTTGTTCTCACTCTTCAATAGTGGAAACTCAGTTTCTTAGCAGAGGACCAAGTCCCACTGGTTTTCAAACCAGCTAACGGGGTTCATCTTCTCAGTGTCAGGCCCCAGTGCTAGGGTGTCTACTATATGGCTCATTCTGTCCCTCCTCTGAGAGGATCTTCAAGTTTGAGATATCTCCTTCCTAGTCTGTGTCACTTACAGGTCTTGACGAGATTTGGTGTTGAAAGCTCAGCTTCTGTCTGCACCAGTGCCAAATCAAATCTCAGAGACAGTTTTGGTTGCCCTTTGGATAGCTTTATTACTTTGCCAGGCAAAGGGGAACAAAGCTCCTGGCTTGAGAAACTATGTGTCCGCCCCCAGGAAGAAGTGATGAAGAGTTTTATAACAACAGTCCTCAAGGATGGGGTTGCTGACAAGATTAGGGTGTGTGCAGGTCTCAGGTGGTTGGGTCTTTTAATCTTGATGAGTTTCTCAAGTCTTCAGATGTTTTCTTGGCTGCTTTTACCTTGATAACAATTTCTTGCACATAATTTTTAGCAGAAAGAGAAACTGTGATAGTGTCAAGCAATATTGACATAAAAAATAACTAAATTTTCTGTTTTAGGACAAATTCAGGTGATGTGATTTTCCTAATTATGTATAAAAGAAAGAAGACACATAAATAAGAACCGAGGTAAATGCTGCCACTGTTGAGCTGAATTTTTGATGCAGATATATTGAGTTTAGAGAAGAAATTTGTACTTTCCTTGTATTTAAGTTTGGAAAGTAATTTCATATTATACATATTTAAGAATTGTTTTCTAAGCTAATGTTGGTTTTCAAAATTCAATTTGGGTGGTTTCTGCCATTAGAAACTATTGTTATGCAATATGTTTCAGTAAGATTTTCTGTGTACTCATGTATAGGGGTATGTAATTCAGTCTATGTGTGTGTAAGGAAGTCTTTCATTCTTTATCTTTAATTTCTTTATTCTTGTACACCTGTTTTGTGTAACAAAGACATTCCTTACTAATTCCAAAATTATGAAAAATACCATAGTATAATTGTATCAGTATCTTTAGTGTTGTTTTCTAAATATTACTTTGATCTCTAGTCCACTATATATTGAGGAGTGAGTTTTTGTGTGTACGTGTGTTTGTGGTATATGGAATGAACACTGGAAACTGTGTTACTTTTTCTTGATATACAACATTTGTCTCACCGGATGTATTTTCCTTTTCTCAAGAAAATATGAGATCCTCTCTCCTAACATATTTGATACTTTCATATTCCTGCTATTCCTAATCTGTCAAGGAGCAAATTATAAAATCAAAACAAACCAGTGGAAAAAAAAAAAAAAACCAGTGGCAATATCTTGGTCTGTACCTTATAAACTCACTTTGACATGATACAGGAAAAAAATCTTTAAAATATTTTTCAGAATCATACAGTGAGCAACTAGGCAAGGCATGAGTAAGTATAGATTTGCAGGAAAATGCAATCAATTGAGAGATTTTTTTCATCTAAAACCTGGTTTTGATTCCATTTTGCTAAATAAGATGTTGAAATTGCTCTACATTTGTGCTCTGAAGGTTGATTTTCAGTTACTGAAGGCTTCTTATTTTGTGTCTGTCCATTTTGTGTACCTCTGTAAGCTCAGATACTCAAGTCTTCACAGTGACCCTAAGGGAAAGACATGTGCCGAATTATGAGCCATGAGAATGACATTTCCTTCTAGGTTTTCTCAAACTAATCCCGTTTTCACTTTAGTTATAGATATGAAAGTCTGAAGCATAAATATTACCTCCTTATGTTTGTGAAAAGCAAATTTAAAGCTGCCAAAGGTGCGATTTTTCTTCCTGAACTGAATGGAGAGATACTCTGGGATTTACTCACAAAAGTATGTCTAATTATAAGGATTGAGTGTTTGGACTGTCTTTGCTCAACCACTTAAACTAAGGAACTGATGTTTCCTGATGCTGATAAAGGATGGGAGTTTACTAATATAAAAATGTGGCATTCTGAGAAATTGGCACTTGATATTGGATAACACACCCAAACCAGCTCTTAAAGATATATGTCTTCAATGACACTTTCTCAGAATTATTTATTTTAACTTTGAGAATTTGACAACTTTCAAGACCACAATTAAAAATTAACCCTTCAGAAATAGCAGTTGAATAAGGTTTTGTTTAGGGCTCCCTCTCCCTCACCATATAATCTTTATTTTCATTATTTGGGACCAGGTTGCAGATTTTGATTTTTCCTTGACTTTTTCAAACAAACATTTGCTGCTTTTGTATTTGTATCCATTCCTTTGTGGAGAAGGCAATGGCAACCCACTCCAGTACTCTTGCCTGGAAAATCCCATGGACGAAAGAGCCTGGTAGGCTGCAGTCCATGGGGTCGCTAGGAGTCGGATGCAATTTAGCAACTTCACTTTCACTTTTCACTTTCATGCATTGGAGAAGGAAATGGCAACCCACTCCAGTGTTCTTGCCTGGAGAATCCCAGGGACGGGGGAGCCTGGTGGGCTGCCGTCTAAGGGGTCACACAGAGTCGGACACGACTGAAGCGACTTAGCAGCAGCAAAGTGGAGTGACTAGATATGGAGACACACACAGGGGAAAGGAAGGTCATGACTGTGCAATCTATGATGATGAGATTTATATCTTCATAAGGGCACACAGGATGGGAAGAATTTAGGAGTAGAAAACCTGAGAAGAAACCATGAAGTCTAACTTAAAAAAAAAAAAAGATGGGAAAAACACTCACAAGGTCAGTAATGCACCTTAGTGGAAGAGCTCTTCTGAGCAAGAAGAGGATGCAGAGGAGACCACAACATGGACCCACAATTCCAGGCAATGAGGTGATGGTAATGGTATTTACACCAATCCACACAGCATTTGGTGCTCATGTGACATGATGGGTCTTGTTTGATCCCTTGTGAAGGGCACTGATGGTCAGAAATGAGCAAGAGGAAGAAGTCATAAGATCAAGAATGGTCCTCAGAAGAGCAGGATGTTGGTGAGGGGAAGTGGGGATCAAGTCCACCTCTTTTCAGCACAAGCTCTTAACTCCAGGAAGAGAACAGATGCATTGACTTCAGAAGGAGGGAGCACATGGGCCTCCTCTCTACCTCTCACCCCACTGCCCTCTCCACTGCTTGTCCTTTACCCTTCCCTCCTGGCCTTCATCTTTCTCTTGCTCTCTTCCTCAGTTCTTCCTTGTTACCTTCTCTCTCTCTCTCTCCTCACCTTTTTTCCCCCTCTCTCCCTTTCTCCTTTACTCTCCTTCTTCCTTCACCTTTCCTTCTCTTACCTACAGTCTTCTAGACTGATGTCCTCTAAGGTCACTTTTATTTTACAGGTATTAAAATAGATTTTGAGTTGTCAATTTTAAAACAGTCCAAAGTCTTAGAGCTCAGAACAGCAAGAGGTAGTAAAAATGGGTCCTGCGCAGTGACAGAAGGCACAGCCTCACAGTGGACATAACTCCTTCTCTCTTGTGTTCCCTTCAGGGAAACATGGGGACTCTGATCAACATGCAGCCCCTGTTTCTGCTCTTCCTGCTGCTGAAGCCACTACAGTTCATGAGGACATTATGATGAATCTTTATCAGACTAACAACAAAAAAGATTAGAAAACTTTAGATGACTTATATGCTACAGGGCTTATGAGACCACTTGCCAAAGAAATGTTCAAATCCCATGTTATTATTGATTCTGAAAGACCATTAACTGATCTAGCCCACTATAATGATGAAATGAGATGAAATGTGTTCACAATAGACTTTATTGTGTCAAAGAGCATTTCTTCCTCCAAGCATCATATGAGGACATCTAACAGATCTGTCACAACACATTTGTGCAATGTAGCAGTGGGATTAGGAAATGTCACAGGAGCTGGAATGTAAATAGCCAGAGTGCATTGTGTTTTAACAAGTGGGATCATGATGTCATTTTGTGAATACACAGGGAGGGATGGGTCTTTATCACTTGTCAATGGAGAAATTATATTGGAGAAATTATTCCTGATTCTGTAATTGATATTATTAAAATGTAAAGTGTCATCCACCGAGATAGTATCCTCTCCCTACAGTTCTAGAAGTATATTCTCTAAGATGTTAAAGCAAGAATATAGAATCCTATCCTTACTGATCCTTACAAGTCAAACTTGAGAATGGCAATTTTGATCCCATTTACTTTCATCATTCACTGCCTGCCTTTTTTCTCCTTAGACCAGGCAAAGTGAGCTGGATTAAAAGATAGTGCTCTGAGATGTGGTTTTAAATAGGTCACAGAGTTTAGCACATTTTGAATGTGATTTGAGGATGAATACCTGCAGGGAAAGGATAAACAGCACCAAGAGGAATTGGAAATGATTGCTGAGGTATGCTCCAAAGTTGTATTCATGTGAATTGTGGTTCAATGGAAATAATAAAGTGCATTGACACAGTGAAGTTCTCTGGTATGTTTATGTGGAGTTTCTGGGTTTGGACTGATCTTTCTCTGTGACACAGTTTGAAACAAGAAGAATTGGGAGACACCTGAGAAATTGTGAAATTCTTCCTCCTAGTGCTACATTTGTAGAATTTCCACTTGTTCTCTTCTTTCTATACAACACAATACTCATGGAAACAGGATAGGATAGATTCTAACAAGAGCCATGTCAACATAAATACCTAAATATTCAGAATAGCAAACTCCCCAAAGTACTCTTACTGTCTAGTGCTACTTTCGTGGATTCCCACATTTTTGTTTTAGCTTAGACATCACTGTTCACAAAACTACACACAATTCCTCACTTTCTGGCATAGTCACATTTATTCACTATTTCTTCTCCTCAGTTTCCTGTCACTGTGGCTTCATCTGAGAATATTCCACTTCCAAAAGAGGCTGGAGATCCAGTGTGAGAAAAGAAATCAATCTGTCCTGTCTCAGTTATAACTTCTCTCTCTTTGTAAAACTCTTTATTATCTTTTTATCATTATTCTCTATAACTTACTGAAAATGGGACACGGCGTAGTGAGGAGAGAAGGAGTGCCTGTCTCTCTTGCATGTTTCATTACAATCCAATCTGCATGTATCTTCCATTCCCTATCCTTATCTTCAGACTCAGAGCTAATGTCCTCATCTATCAGTAAGGGACCAGAGCCTAGGGCCCAAGGCTACCAGACCCCATTCAGTGACTAAGTAAAGGACACCAGAAAATCAAGTCTCTTGATACAACTTTTCACATGGAAACTCAAGACTTTTGATTGTAATGTCTAGTGAATGAGGACCCCACCACCCTTTTGAGAATCATCATGACATCCTCTAGAAGTCAACCTTCTAGACATCAGCTGAAGAAGTTCTCCACATAGTCTAGCTTAGGTATGTGCTGTGGACTATCTCATCTAGGCCATATTCACCTCAAAATTTTGGGGTTCTGCAACATACAACATTCTACAACATACAAGAAATATATTTTTGAGAATATGGTGTAGTAACTAGTTATAGTAGAAACTAGGCAAGAAACCATCAAAATATATCTCTTTTTCTCTAGATGAAAGATCAGATCTTTACACATTCTATAATTAGAGCCGTGGAAGTAGAACAATGATTATTTACACAGATTGTTCCTTTTATCTATTATAACAGATTATTCTTATTGCATAAGAAACCAGATCTTGGCCCTGACCTACTAGATTTTCTAAGATAGGTATAAACAGTAATTTACAGCTTTATGCATATTAAGATTACAATAGATTATTGTCCTCTGCCCATTAGCAGTCTCTCCTTAATAAAACCACACTAATAAAGTGAACATTATCCCTTCCTTAATTCCCATGAAAATTTATTTTTTATGTTAAGAGCCCCTTGAGATAATGCACATTAATTTTACTTAACTGTGGTAAAATTATTCCTGCTTTTGTGCTTGTTTATGTCCCTTGGCATAATGGCTTCAGGTTTCATCCTCATTGTAGCATAGGTAAGCATTTCCTTCCTTTTGAAGGCTAAGATCATGGCATCCGGTCCCATCACGTCATGACAAATAGTTGGGGAAACAGTGGCTGACTTTATTTTTCTGGGCTCCAAAATCACTGCAGATGGTGATTGCAGCCATGAAATTAAAAGATTCTTACTCATTGGAAGGAAAGTCATGACCAACCTAGATAGCATATTAAAAAGCAGAGACATTACTTTGTCGACAAAGGTCCATCTGGTCAAGGCTATGGTTTTTCCAGTGGTCATGTATGGATGTGAGAGTTGGACTATAAAGAAAACTAAGTGCCGAAGAATTGATGCTTTTGAACTGTGGTATTGGAGAAGACTCTTGAGAGTCCCTTGGACTGCAAGGAGATCCAACCAGTCCATCCTCAAGGAGATCAGTCCTGGGTGTTCATTGGAAGGACTGATGTTTAAGCTGAAACTCCAATACTTTGGCCACCTGATGCGAAGATTTGACTCATTTGAAAAGACCCTGATGCTGGGAAAGATTGAGGGCAGGAGGAAAAGGGGACAACAGAGGATGAAATGGTTGGATGGCATCACCGACTCAATGGACATGGGTTTGGGTAAACTCCAGGAGTTGGTGATGGACAGGGAGGCCTGGCGTGCTGCGGTTCATGGGGTCACAAAGAGTCGGACATGACTGAGCGACTGAACTGAACTGAATATTTGATTAAATGTATATGTCACATGTTGTTTACTCATCCTTCCACTGATGAACACTTCAACCATTTGTTTACTGTGAATAGTGCTGCTTTGAACATGCATGTACAAATATCTGTTCACGGTCTTGCTTTCAATTCTTCTGGGTATATACCAGGAAGTGAAATTTTAAATTAAATTTCTTTCATGTTAGAACCACTAACAGAACCACTAACTGTAACTGCCCACCCTGGCCCAGCATCATAGTAACCACTTGCAGGAGTTATCTCAAACTAGAGGGTCTAGTAAGGAATGCGAAACCAACAAGCTACCACCAACCAGAAGAATTCAGGAAAAATCAAAAGGAGAGACGAGACTCCTGTCCATAAGGCCCAGCAACCTCCCAGAATCCTTGCTGGACTCCATCTTGACTGACACATGTTCCACCAGGAAGGATCCAAAGGTAAGCCCAATTACCAAAAAGCCCAACACTGAGATCCCATGGCAGAACATTTCTCCTGGGTTTCCTTACCCTACTACTCTCCATCCAGGCCCCTCTTCCCAAAAAGTCTCTTGCTTTGACAGCACATGTGTCTCCTTGGACAATTCATTTCTACTTTGTGTCTGTCCATTCTGGAAACTCAGATACTCAGGTCATCACAGTGACCCTAAGGGGAAGACATGATTTGAACTGAGCAACAACTGTGTTTCAGGGGAACCATTGACCCTCTGGGACCTCCAAGTGGCACTGATGATAAGGAATCCACCTGCCAATGCAGGAGACCTAAGAGACACAGGTTCAATCCCTGGGTTGGCATAATGCCCTGGAGTAAGAAATGGCAACCAATTTCAGTATTTGTGCCTGGAAAATTCCATGGATAGAGGAACCTGGCGGGCTACAGTCCATGCGGCTGCAAATAGTCGGACATGACTGAGCACACACACACACACACACTTTGACCCTCTAATGACCTGTAAGGATCACATTGTTCTCCAGGTTTTCTCATTCTGACCCCATTCTCAGTTCGGTTATGGGTATGAAGGCCTGAAACATAAATATTGCCTCCTTATGTTTGTAAAAGCATAAATTTAAATATGCCTAAGGTGAGACTTTTTTCCCCTGAATTTAATGGAAAGATACTTTGGGATTTATTCACAAAGATAAGTCTAATTCTAAGGACTGAGTGTTTAGACTCTCTCTTTATTCAACCATTCAAGCTAAGGAACTGACATTTCCTGATGCTGATAAAGGGTAGGAGTTCGCTGGTATAAAAATGTGGCATTTTGAGAAACTGGCGCTTAATATTGGATAATATGCCCAAATCAGCTCTTAAAGGCACATTTCTTCAATGACACTTCCTCAGATTTATTTATTTTAACTTTGAGAAACTGACAAATTTCAAGATCACAATAAGAAATAAACTGCTCAGAAACAGCAGTTGAATAAGGTTATGTTTGGGGCTCCGCCTCCCTCACCATGTAATCTTTATTTCAAACATTATTTGGGACCACATTGTAGATATCTTCTGTGTTTTATTTCCCCCCGCCTTTTCAAATGGGCATTTGCTGCTTTTGTATTTGGTGTCCATTCCTTTGTTTGTATTGCAGGGGAGCAGCCTTTTGTCAGCAATTGTCAGGGTTTTAACTGTGTGGTTTTGCCTTTTCTTCTGAGAAAAAAGCATGGACCAAAAATGAGACCAATCAGAAAGGTTATTTTCTGTGTTGGATGAAAGTTAGAGAGGATGGCACATCTTTCCGTGACCCTACATAGTCTTATAAAGATGGTTAATGATTTACCCTGCCATTCTGTGGAGAGGCCCTGCCTCCACATGAACTTAGCATAGAAAGCAGAGTGGAGTGAGAGAGAAAACAATAGTCTAGTGGAGGACTGGATTTCTTCATCCTGCTGTGTGTCCTGGACGTCTGTCTCTGTGAGTCAATACAGGTCCTCTTGAGTTTGAGTTAATTTTTTTGCACTCCTGCCCCTGGTCTGGTTAAAACCAGACATTCCCTTTGCTGTATTATGAATATTATGAATAATATTATGAATATTATGCATCTGTAAAATTTCATTGATTAATATATTTGTATATTCTGGAAAATAATCCATCCTAAGAATCTATAAATTCAATGAATATAGAACACTGATTATCTCAAATATTAGCTTTTACAGTTACAATTGTAGTGGTGTTTTTGTTGTGTCCATGAATACATCCATGGCAACTTAAACTTTCCTTAAATTCTTGGACATTTATGTTTTCGAAGTTGAAATTTTTGTTCCTATGCAGTAAAACTTGCTGTCCATATTGCCATCTAAAATATGGTACATAGAATTCAAGCTATTGAAATTGGGGGAAAAGTATCAGATTAAAAAAAAAATTTTTATTACACTTGCCAAAGTTTTCACTATAACCAGAAATATAGGATTGTTCCCCTTATCACACTCTCACCAGCAATGAATTTGGAAACTGTAATAATTATTAGCAGTTTGAAAGATACAAATTTCACTTTTATTCTGTGGTTGGGGCTATAAAATGATTTTATGATTATTGTCCATTGATGCATCATATTAAGCTGTATTTACAAATCCTGCTTTTCTTCTTTAAAGAGGTTTACGCTGAAAACATTTAATGACCCCTCAGAGATATATATATATTCATGTACCTAAGGAGTCTTTGACTAGTCTCAATTTTTTTAAAATTGTAAATAGAGTTCTGACCTGGGAGTCAGGACCCACACTTTAGGAGAAAATGCTTTAGACAGACAGCCTCTCTCAGGCCCCTCCTAGCCTATAATCTAAGCTGCCTTAACACTCCCAAACAAGTTTCAAAGTAAAGAGGAATAACCTTGTGAATTTGTTTAAAGCGCAAATTTCTGGGTCCATTCATAGACACAACAAAACACTTTCACTCGCCTCATTCACCCTCATCAAAGAAGCTCTTTGGTTCCCCTACGCTTTCTGCCATGAGAGTGGTATCATCTGCATATCTGAGATTGTTGATAGTTCCCCCAGTAATCTTGATTCCAGCTTGGGTTTCTCTAGCTCATCATTTCGCATGATGTACTCTGCATAGAAGTTAAATAAACAGGGTGATAATATACACCCTGGAGATACTCCTTTCCCAATT
Organism: Cervus canadensis; assembly: GCF_019320065.1. Lineage (NCBI taxonomy): Eukaryota > Metazoa > Chordata > Mammalia > Artiodactyla > Cervidae > Cervus > Cervus canadensis. The sequence goes on from NC_057391.1 coordinate 23,870,179, forward strand.
TTGAACCAGTCCATTCATTGTTCTATGTCTGGTTCTAACTGTTGCTTCTGACCTGCATACAGGTTTCTCAGGAGGCAGGTAAGGTAGTCTGGTATTCCCATCTCTTTAAGAATTTTCCACAGTTTGTTGTGATTTCACAGTCAAAGGCCTTAGCGTAGTCAAAGAAGCAAATGTAGATGTTTTTCTGGAATTCCCTTGCTTTCTCTATGATCCAATGAATGTTGGCAATTTGATCTCTGGTTCCTCTGCCTCTTCTAAACCCAGCTTGTACGTAAGATAAGTTCTTGGTTCATGAACTCTGAAGCCTAGCTTGAAGGATTTTGAGCATTACCTTGCTAGCATGAGAAATGAGCACAATTTGAACATTTTTCAATGGTAAAATTGAAAATTTTTAAATTTAAAAATTAAATTTACTATTTAAAAATTTTTTAAAAAGATAGTTTGAACACTGTTTGACATTTCCCCTCATTTGTTTGGAATGAAAACTAACTTTTTCCAGGCCTGTGAATCATTCAGAAAAAGAATTATCAAATACGTAAGTGAAAGTGTTAGTTGCTCAGTCTTGTCTGACTCTTTGTGACCCCATGGACTGTAGACTGCCAGGTTCCTGTTTCCAAGGAATTCTCCAGGCAAAGATTTTCAAGTGGGCAGCCATTCCCTTCTCCAGGGATTTTCCCAACCCAGGGATAGAGTTGGGTCTCCTGTTTTGCAGGCAGTTTTTTTACCATCTGAGCCACAAGGGAAGCCCTGTTAAATATTTAAGGTAACTTTTTAAAATTAATTTATTTTTTAATTGAAAGATAATTGCTTTATAGAATCTTGTTGCTTTCTGCCAAATATCAACATGAATCAGCCATAGGTATACTTTTGTCCCCTCCTTCTTGAACCTCCCTTTCATCTCCCTCCCCATTCCACCTGTCTAGGTTTTACACAGCATAAGGTAAAATTTTAACTTAGAGGTGAGTGAATGAACTTTATTCTCCAAATAATCAGTACTGAAATTACATATAAACCATGTGAAAAAAAAATCACCACCTCTTATACTTCAATATAAATTCCAGATGGATGAAAGGCTTAAACTTTCTGAAAATCCATAAAGACATAAGATAGCGTGTGAGTGAAAACACATATACTTGGGGGTGAATGAAGATTTTAAGAAGCCTGAAACCACAACATGAACTCATAAACAAAGGATGAAGAGCTTAGAGGACATACAAAATGAAGTGCTGTCCTGGCCCTGGTGCTACAGGAGCCTCAACTCCACTGGCCATGGTCACCCTGTCCTGCTCTCTCCAGCCCAAGATGCCACAGAGACTCCAGGGTCCCCTTTCTGGGAATGTGTACAGAGGTCCCTGGTTTGTCCCAATGGGATCACAATGCTGAAGAGACACCTTGAGGAGGCTGATGAGAAAGTGAAAGCTGGGGTGTGAGGAATGGCTTCTGAACGTGCTCACATACAGAGTGCCCTCTCTCACATTGACACTTAGGATCAGTTGTTTGTTTCTTGGCCTAATCTCCGATTTCCCATCTTCAGATTTCCTCTTCTCTCCACTTTGTGATGTGTGTCCCCAGATCGACCTGATTGTAGCGCCCCTTGTCTGCTCACATGTCTACAAACTGGATCCACCCTGGAGTCAAATATTGATATCCATCTCCACCTTGGTCATGGTCTCTGGGTTATTTTCAGTATTAGAAAATAACTTGAGTTTGCCCCATTGGAAGACTTCTCTTCTACCAAGAGCACAGTGGAGTAAACAAACAAAAAAACAGAAAACTGTCCTGCAGCAGCACAGCCAGGCTTTGTGGGAAATGGATCTGTTTTTTTACAGCTCTCCAGTGACTCAGAGACAAGTTTTGTACTGGCCACTTTGGTGGTCTGTGTGTTTCTGGTAGTCTCTTCTAGAGTTACAAAGTCAACCTAGGGAAGGAGGTACATTCTAGCCTCAGGTGGGGAAGCGAGACTGAAGGAAGTCATACAATAGCACTGAGGAGCAGAGATGTGAAAATCAGTTTGACTTGCGAAAAAGGCTTGAACCAAGATTCTGCCAGACCTAAAGTAAAATTTGAAGCAATGTCCCTTCACAAAGAGATACTGTTTACTATCAAAACAAAAACAAAACTGTAAGAATAGCTTTATCATAAGCTTGTTTGGATGACGATGTTTGTTAGTGCTGAACTCAGGGCTTGGCGTATACTTGCCTACGATCTTAGGCATTGTTATTTATGATTTTTATTTTTACTTTAAGGCAACCTCAAGAATGTACTTAATTCAGCCGTTCAACTTTGGTCTTCTCTATTACTATTTCAAACTCTGGCACTCTTATGGGAGGTCAATATTCCCAGTATCAGGATATCTCTAGCCCTGTCCTGATCATATCCACTCTCAGAAGCTTTGACCATACAAAGAATAAAGGAGGCAAAAGACCATGGGCAAAGATAGGCCAAGAAGACTGCTCTCTAGTGTACCTAAGGTACTTGCCTTCACCTGGGAAGAAAGCCTCCTTGGAGAATTGTTGCTTAACAGTCAGATCTGGACAGGGATAAAAAGTGATCAATAGACCCAAGAATCCTCTATAAATGATGACACTTTCCACTAAATAGTAGACTGTGCCCTGATGTTTAGCACTTGGGCCTATTTTCTGGACCACAGGTCACTATGCTCAGGCTCCCTTGTTGTTGATGTTGTTATTGTTGTTTAGTCACCCAGTCATTTTCGACTCTTTGTGGCCCTGTGGACTGCAGTAAGTCAGGCCTCCCTGCCGTTTACCATCTCCTGGAGTTTGCCCAAGTTCATGTTCATTGTGTTAGTGATGCTGTCCACCCGTCTCATTCTCTGACACCCTCTTCTCCTGCTCTCACTCTTTCCTAGCATCAGGGACTTTTCCAATGAGTCATCTGTTTGCATCAGATGACCAAAATCTGGAGCTTCAGCTTTAACATCAGTCCTTCCAGTGAATATTCAGGGTAGATCTCCCTTAAGATTGACTGCTTTGATCTTGCTGTCCAAGGAACTTGCAGGAGTCTTTGCCAGCACCACAGTTTGAAGGCATCAATTCTTTGGCATTTTGCCTTCTTTACAGTCCAACTCTCACAACCATACGTGACTACTGGGAAGACCATAGCCTTGACTATATGGACCTTTGTCAGCAGAGTAATGTCTTTGCTTTTGTCTCTAGATTTGTCATCACTTTCCTGCCAAGAAGCAATTGTCTTCTGATTTTATGGCTGCAGTCACTGTCCACAGTGATTTTGGAGTCCAAGAAGAGGAAATGTATCAGCTTCCACATTCCCCCTTCTATTTGGTGTAATAGAAGGGGAAATCTTCTAATGGGGCCATCTGCCATGATCTTGGTCTTTTGTTTTAATATTTAGTCTTAAGCTGGCTCTTTCACTCTCCTTCACCGTTATCAAGAGGCTCTTTAGTTCCTCTTCACTTTCTGCCATTAGAGTGATATCATCTGCATATCTGAGGTTGTTGATATTTCTCCCGCCTATCTTGATTTCAGCTTGTAACTCATTCAACCCGGCATTTCTCATGATGTGCTCAGTATATAGGTTAAACAAACAGTAACAGAAGACAGCCCTGTCTTACTCCTTTCTCGATCTTGAACCCATCAATTGTGCCATACAGGGTTCTAACTGTTGCTTCTTGACCCCCATATAGGTTTCTCAGGAGACAGGTAAGATGGTTCCCTTAAGGAATGTTTTTCTTAAAGTCCCTTAACATGATTAGCATGAAGCGTTATAAAGATGTGCCTCAGAAGTAGGTGCTATATTAAATATTTCCATTTCTTTTTAAGTAGTAGAATTCTTGAAAAAATATAAGGAACTACCCAGTTTCCCATATTTGTGTGGTAAAGACACTTGTCCATGTATATGACAGGTATTGGGGAAATACTAGTGCAGCCTCCAGTGGGGTGAATAGACATGGAGACACACACATATGAAAGGAAAGTTGTGACTGTGAAGTCTCTGATGATGAGGGTACCGTGATGGCACATAGGCACACAGGATGGGAAGAATTTAGACATAGGAAAACCTGAGAAGGAATCATGAAGTCTTCCTTAATGAAAAGATTTAAAAAAGGCTCACAAGGTCAATAACATACCTTAGTGGAAGAGTTCTTCTGAGTGGGGAGAGGAGGCAGAGGAGACTGTAACATGGACCCACAATTCCAGGCAATGAGATGATGGTAACAGTATTTACACCAATCCACACACATTTGGTGCTCATTTGACATGATGGGTCTTGATTGATCCCTTGTGCAAGTGTATTAATGTTCAGAAATGAGCAAGAGGAGAAAGTCAGAAGATGAAGAATGAAGTGAAGTGAAATCACTCAGTAGTGTCCAACTCTTGTGACCCTGTGGACTGTAGTCCATCAGGCTCCTCCATCCATGGGATTCTCTAGGCAAGAATACTGGAGTGGGTTGCCATTTCCTTCTCCAGGGAATCTTCCCAATCCAGGAATCAAACCCGAGTATCCTGCATTGCAGGCAGATTCTTTACTGACTGAACTATGAGGGAAGCCCAAGATGAAGAATGGTCCTCAGAAAAGCAAGATGTTGGTGAGGGGGAAAAGGGAATCATGTACAGCTCTTTAGAGCAAGTTCTTAACTCCAGGAAGAGAACAGATGCATTTATTTCAGAAGGAGGGAGCACATGAGCCTCTTCTCTGCCTCCTGCCCCACTGCCCTCTCGACCTCTTGTCCTCACTTACCCTTCCCTCCTGCCCTTCATCTCTCTCTTGCTCTCTTCCTCAGTTCTTCTGTTTCCTTCTGTCTCTCTCTCTTCACTGTTGTCTCTCCCTGCCTTTCTCCTTTTCTCTCCATTTTCCTTCACCTTTCCCTCTCCTACCCACAGTCTTCTAGACTGAGTGTAGCTCCCCTAAGGTCACCTTGGAGTAAATATTTTACAGGTATTGAAATAGATCCTGAGTTGTCAATTTTTAAATGGTCCAAAGTCTTAGATCTCAGAACAGCAAAAGGTGGTAGAAATGGGCCTCCAGGGTAACAGAAGGTACAGCCTCACAGTGGACATAACTCCTTCTCTCTTGTGTTCCCTTCAGGGAAACATGGGGGCTCTTATCAACATGCAGCCCCTGTTTCTGCTCTTCCTGCTGCTGAAGCCACTGCAGTTTGTGAGGATATATGATCCATCTTTATCAGATGAACGACGAGAAGAATTAGAAGACTATATAGATGACTTATATGCTACAGGGCCTACCAAACCACCTACCAAGGAAGCGTTCAAAACCCATGTCATTATTAATTCTGAAATGCCATTAACTGATCAAGGCTACTGCAATCAAGAAATGAAGATGAAACGTGTTCACAATAGGCTTCATTGTGTTAAAGAGCATTTCTTCCTCCAAGCATCATATAATGACATTCAAGAGCTCTGTCATAACATTTTTGTGCAATGCACAAATGGGGTTAGGAAATGTCACAGGAGCCAGCAAATAATATCTGGAGTGCATTGTGCTTTAAAAAGTGGGACCATGATGCCATTTTGTGAATACACATCATCTTACAGACAGGGATGGGTCCTTATCACTTGTCAATGGGATGATATTGTTGGAGAAATTATCCCTGTGTCTGTAATTGATATTTTGGCCATATAAAGAGTCATCCACCAGGAAAATCTCTTTCCCTCCACCCCTCTAGAAGTATATTCTCTAAGATGTTACAGCAAGAAGATAGAATCCTACCCTTACTGATCCTTACAAGTCAAACTTGAGAATGGAAATTTTTATCCCATTCACTTTCATCATTAGCTGCTTGCCCTTTTTCTCCTTACACTAGGCAAAGGAAAGGTGGGCTGGATTAAGACATAGTGCTCTGAGACGGATTCAAACAGGTCACAGAATTTAGCACACTTTGAATTTTTCATGTGGGTGAGTGCCTGCAGGGAAAGGCTGACCAGCACCAAGAGGACTATGAAATGTTTGCTGATAAGTGAAAGTGAAAGCCCCTCAGTCATGTCCGACTCTTTGTGACCCCATGGACTATACAGTCTGTGGAATTCTCCAGACCAGAATAGTGGAGTGGGTAGCCTTTCCCTTCTCCATGGGATCTTTCCAACCCAGGGATTGATCCCAGGTCTCTCACATTACAGGCAGATTCTTTACCAGCTGAGCCGCAACGGAAGCTCCAAAGTTGTATTCATGTGAATTTCTGGTTCAGTAGAAATAATAAAGTGCATCGATGTAGCTAGGTGTCTCTGGAATGCTTATGTGGGGTTTTTGGGTTTGCCTGACCTTCCTCTGTGACACAACTTGAAACAAAAAGAATTGAAGGGACTTTCATGGTGGTCCAGTGGCTAAGATTCTAGGCTCCCAATACAGGGACCCTGCGTTCCAGTTCTGGTGTTGGAAATAGATCCCGCATGCCGAATCCAAGAGTTTACATGCTGCAAATGTAAACATGCCGCAAGCTCCAACTAAAAATTTGGATGCCACAAAGAAGATCAAGGCCTCGAATGCTACAACAAAAACCTGGCACATTAAGTAAATAAATATTTGTTTTAAAGAAGAGTTGGGAACCCCCTGTAACATTGTGAAATTCACATTCCTAGTTGGTATATTTGTAGAATTTTCACTTGTTCTCTTCTTTCCATGCAACACAGTACTCATGGGGACAGGAAAATATAGATATAACAAGAATCATCTCAGCATAAATACCTAATATTCAGAATAGCAAACTTCCCAAAGTGCTTTTCAGCTGTCCAATGCTGCTTGTGTGAATTCCCATATCTTGACTTCTTTTCTTTTCACTGTTTATTAGATTATAGTTGATTTACTATATAAATGTCAGTTACTTTCAGGTGTATGGAAAAGTAAATCTGTTAGGCTTATACATAATATCCACTCCTTTTAAGATTCTTTTTGCTTATAGGTCATTATAGAGTATTGAGTAGAGTTCCCTGTGTTACACAGTAGGTCCTTATTAGTTATCCACTTTTTATAGCAATGTGTACATGCCAATCCCAATCTTCTAATTTGTCCCTCTCACATCTTTGTTTTAGCTTAGCCATCACTATTTATACAAATACAAACTTTCTGGCATAGTCACATTCATTCACCATTTCTTTTTCTCACCTTGCTGTAGCTATGGCTTCATCTGAGAAAATTCCACTTCCGAAAGTGGCTGGAGATCCAGTATGGGAAAAGAAATTTGTCCAGTTTTGGTAACAACTTCTCCCTCCCTTTGTAAAATTCCTTGATATCCTTTGATCATTATTCCCTATAACTTACTGAAAAGGGAATAAAACGGAGTGGGGAGAGATGGGAGGGAGAGTGCCTATCATTCTTACACATTTCATTGCAATCCAGTCTGCACATGTCCTCCATCCCCATTTCCAGAGGGACATGCATGGGACATCCCCATCTCCATGTCCCATTCCCTATCCTTGTCTTTAGACTCAGAGCTAGGTCCTCATTTATCAACAAGGGCCTAGGGTTCAGTGCTGCCAGACCCCAATTCTGTGACTAAGAAAATCAAGCCTCTAGACAGCACTTTTATGTGGAAACTCATAACTTTTGATTGTAATTTCTGAGTGAATGAAGATTCCATCAAACATTTGAGGTCACCATGACACCTTCCAAAACCACCTTTCTAAACATCAGTTGAAGAAATTCTCCACATAGGCAAGCTTGGGTATGTGCCCTGGACCATCTCATTTGCATCATGTTCATCTCAAGTACCTTGGGGTTCTATAACATACAATAAATATATTTATTTTTTATGTAATCATCATAATGTATTTCTTTTTCTCCAGGTAAATTATCAGATCATTACACATTCTGTAATTAAAGCCATGGAAATAGAACAATGATTATTTACACAGGTTGTTCCTCTTACCGAATATTGCATAAAAATCTAGATCTTGACTCCTACCCACTAGATTCCCTAAGATAATACAGTTCGTGAAGATATTTGATGAATGTTTATCAGATGAATACATTTACTTTCTGCTGTGTCTTTGTACTAAACTTTTGAATAAAAGAGGAATGAATGTGGATTGCTACATGACATATTCACATTCTTTATTAATAATATTCCAGCTTTATGCATCTTAAGATTGCAAAAGATTATTGTCCTGTGCCCTTAGCACAGTCTCCTCTCAATAAAACAAAACTACTAAGGTGAACATTATCCTGTTACAATTTATTCTTTTTGTTAGTGTCCCTTGAGATGACGCATATTAATTTTACTTGAATATGGTGAAATTATTTATCCTTTTGTGATGGTTTATTTTCCTTAGCATAATGACTTCAGCTTTCATCCACATTGTAGCATATGTTTGAATTTCCTTCCTTTTGAGGGCTAAATAATATTTGATTAAATGTACATAACACATGTTGTTTATTCTTCCATTTACTGATGAACATGTCCACCATTTGCCTATTGTAAATAGTGCTGCTTTGAACAGAGATGTGCAAATGTCTGTTCCAGTTCTTGGTTTCAACTCTTGTGGGTATATACCAAAAAGTGAAAATTTTAGATTTTTAGCTGTTTGAAATGTGAGAGTCAAACAACACTATGTTCAATATACTGATAATTTATAACAGAATGAGAAACTGTAATGATGCCAATCAAAATACACACACACAGAAAGAAACTGAACTTTCTGTTTTAGTAACACAAATTCAGATAATTTGACTTTTTAAATTATGTAAAATAGTTTGAACATGAAAGTCACTCAGTCGTGTCCAATTCTTTGTGACCCCATGGACTATACAGTCCATGGATTTCTCCAGGCCAGAATAGTGGAGTGGGTAGCCTTTCCCTTCTCCAGGGGATCTTCCCAACCCAGGAATCATACTCAGGTCTCCCACATTGCAGGTAGATTCTTTACCAGCTGAGCCACAAGGGAAACCCAAAATAGGTTGAATGTGCGTGTGTGAAGGTCGCTCAGTTGTGTCTGACTCTCTGAGACTCCCTGGACTGTATAGTCCATGGAATTTTCCAGGCCAGAATACTGGAGTGGGTAGCCTTTCCCTTCTCCAGGAGATCTTCCCAACCCAGGTATAGAACCCAGCTCCCCTGCATTGCAGGTGGATTCTTTACCAGTTGAGCCACCAGGCAAGCCAAATAGTTTGAAGGAACCTAAAATAACAACCAAGGTAAATTTTGCTGCCACCCGTGAGAGTTGAAATTTTGATGCAGATATGTTGAATTTAGAAAAAAAAAATTCACACTTTTCTTGCATCTGAGTTTGAGAAGCACTTTCACACTGCACATATTTTAAAATTAAATGCAATTTACTTTAAACCAGATGTAACTAGGTTTGTAAAAAAAAATTTTTTGCTGTCTTTTGCCATAGGAATTATTATTATTATGTGATTTGTTTCAGGTAAAGTTTTCTGTGCACTTGTGTATATGGGTATGTAATTCAGTGTCTGTGTGTAAGCAGGTCTTTCAATCATTTTCTTAATGCCTGTGCACCTCTTTTGCATAATAAAGACATTCTTGGTGGTTTCCTGGTAGTCTAGTGGCTAGGATTCCATGCTTTCACTGCCATGTCCTGGGTTTAATCCCCAGTTGGAAAACTGAGATCCTGTCTGATGGGCAGCACGGCCAAAAGAAAAGAAATGAAAAACATACCTTACTCAATCCTAAGTAAGAAAAAAATATGTTACTGTACTTGTATCAATATCCTTAATGTTTTCTAAAATTACTTTGATCTCAAGTCCAACATACACTGGGGAGAGAGAGAGAGTGTGTGTGTATGGGCTACATGGAACGAACACTGGAACCTATGTTGCTGTTTTTACTGATATGCAGCCAATTGTCTCACTAGATTTATCTTTCTCTTCCCAAGAAAATCTATGGGATAATCTCTCCCACCATATTCCATACTTCTATTTTTCTACTAATCCTAATCTGTGAGAAGGACAAGATAATGAAATCAGTCAAACCAGTGGCCATGCCTTGTATATCTTAGTCATTTCCTTCTAAACTCACACTGAAGGACATTTCAGGTGCTCCAGGCTGGTGGCTCGGACAGTAAAGAGCCTGCCTGCAATGCAGGAGACTCAGGTTGGGTCCCTGGGTCCAGAAGATCCCCTGGAGAAGGAAAGGGCAACCCACTCCAAAATTCTTGCCTGGAAAATCCCGTGGATGGAGGAGCCGGGTAGGCCACTGTCCATAGGGTCACAAAGACTTGGAGACGACTCAGTGACTTCACTTTCATTTTCAGTGGTTAAAACTCAGCACTTCCACTCCAGGGGGCACTGGTTCAATCCCTGATCAGGGATCTAAGATCCCGCCTGTGCCTGGCATGTCCAAAACTAAATGAATAAATACTTACATTGTCATCTGATCTGTAAAAATCCTTTAAACTAAATAAATTCACATTGCTGTTACATGAAAATATAGTAAATATCAATGCAGCAAATCTATAAACATTTTTGCAAAATCATACAAAAAAGGCTAAACAGGGTATGAACAAATATAAATTTGCAGAAAGCTACAACCGAGAGAGAGTTCTGTGATCTGAGACCTAGCTTTGACTCCATTATTGCAACATAAGATGTTAAAATTACTCTACATTTGTGCTCTGAAGGTTGATTTTCAATTACTGAGAAACTCTTACTTAGTGTCTCTCTACTCTTTGCACTTCCGAAAGCTCCAGATCCTCGAGCCATCACAGTGACCCTAAGGGGAAGAAATGTCTTGAATTCACCAAAAGGAGTGCATTTCAGTGAACCCATTGATCCTCTAATGGCCCATAAGGATCACATTGTTCTCCAGGTTTTCTCATACTGATCCCATTCTCAGTTTGTTTATAGGTCTGAAGGTCTGAAGCATAATTATTGCCTCTGCTGCTGCTGCTGCTAAGTCGCTTCAGTCGTGTCTGACTCTGTGACCCCTTAGATGGCAGCCCACCAGGCTCCCCCGTCCCTGGAATTCTCCAGGCAAGAACACTGGAGTGGGTTGCCATTTCCTTCTCCAATGAGTGAAAATGAAAAGTGAAAGTGAAGTCGCTCAGTCATGTCTGACTCCTAGTGACCCCATGGACTGCAGCCTACAAGGCTCCTCTGTCCATGGGATTTTCCAGGCAAGAGTACTGGAGTGGGGTGCCATTGCCTTCTCCAATTATTGCTTCTATATGATAGTAAAAAGTATAAACTTTTTTTTTTCATTTATTTTTATTAGTTGGAGGCTAATTACTTTACAATATTGTAGTGGTTTTTGTCATACATTGACATGAATCAGCCATGGATTTACATGTATTCCCCATCCCGATCCCCCTCCCACCTCCCTCTCACCCGATTCCTCTGGGTCTTCCCCTTCCCAGTGCACCAGGCCCGAGCACTTGTCTCATGCATCCAACCTGGGCTGATGATCTGTTTCACCCTAGATAATATACATGTTTCGATGCTGTTCTCTCAAAACATCCCATCCTCGCCTTCTCCCACAGAGTCCAAAAGTCTGTTCTGTACATCTGTGTCTTTTTTTCTGTTTTGCATATAGGGTTATCATTACCATCTTTCTAAATTCCATATATATATATTAGTATACTGTATTGGTCTTTATCTTTCTGGCTTACTTCACTCTGTATAATGGGCTCCAGTTTCATCCATCTCATTAGAACTGATTCAAATGAATTCTTTTTAACAGCTGAGTAATATTCCATGGTGTATATGTACCGCAGCTTCCTTATCCATTCGTCTGCTGATGGGCATCTAGGTTGCTTCCATGTCCTGGCTATTATAAACAGTGCTGCGATGAACATTGGGGTGCACGTGTCTCTTTCAGATCTGGTTTCCTCAGTGTGTATGCCCAGAAGTGGGATTGCTGGGTCATATGGCAGTTCTATTTCCAGTTTTTTAAGGAATCTCCACACTGTTTTCCATAGTGGCTGTACTAGTTTGCATTCCACCAACAGTGTAAGAGGGTTCCCTTTTCTCCACACCCTCTCCAGCATTTATTGCTTGTAGACTTTTGGATAGCAGCCATCCTGACTGGCGTGTAATGGTACCTCATTGTGGTTTTGATTTGCATTTCTCTGATAATGAGTGATGTTGAGCATCTTTTCATGTGTTTGTTAGCCATCTGTATATCTTCTTTGGAGAAATGTCTGTTTAGTTCTTTGGCCCATTTTTCGATTGGGTCATTTATTTTTCTGGAATTGAGCTGCAGGAGTTGCTTGTGTATTTTTGAGATTAATCCTTTGTCTGTTGCTTCGTTTGCTATTTTCTCCCATTCTGAGGGTTGTTTTTTCACCTTGCTTATAGTTTCCTTTGTTGTGCAAAAGCTTTTAAGTTTCATTAGGTCCTATTTGTTTATTTTTGCTTTTATTTCCAATATTCTGGGAAGTGGGTCATAGAGGATCCTGCTGTGATTTATGTCGGGGAGTGTTTTGCCTATGTTCTCCTCTAGGAGTTTTATAGTTTCTGGTCTTACATTTAGATCTTTATTCCATTTTGAGTTTATTTTTGTGTATGGTGTTAGAAAGTGTTCTGGTTTCATTCTTTTACAAGTGGTTGGCCAGTTTTCCCAGCACCACTTGTTAAATAGATTGTCTTTTTTCCATTGTATATCCTTGCCTCCTTTGTTGAAGATAAGGTGAAAAAGTATAAACTTAAAGTTGCTTAAGGTGAGATTTTCCTTCCAGAATTTAATAGAGAAATACTCTGGGGTTTACTCATAAAGGTAAGTCTAATTGTAAGGACTGAGTGTTTAGACTCTCTCTTGTGTTTAACTATCTAAACTGAGGAACTGACATTACCTGATGCTGAGAAAGGGTAGGAGTTTGCTGATACGAGAATGTGGCATTCTGAGAAATTGGCACTTAATATTGAATAACATGTCCAAACCAGCTCTTAAAGATACATTTCTTCAATGATGCTTCCTCAGAATTATTTTAATTTTGAGAAATTGACAGCTTTCAAGATCACTATAAGAAATTAACCCTTCAGAAAGAGCAGTTGAATAAGGTTATGTTTAGGGCTTCCCCTCCCTCACCATGTAATCTTTATTTCAAACATTATTTGGGACCACGTTGCAGATATCTTCTGTGTTTTGATTTTTTCCCCAGCTTTTTCAAATGGACATTTGCTACTTTTGTATCTGGTGTCCATTCCTTTGTTTGTGTTGTAGGGGAACAGCCTTTCTGTCAGCCATTGCAGTGCTACTTGGGTTTTAACTTGTGGTTTTGCCTTTTCTTCTCAGAGAAGGATCTGAGCTTCAGGTGGACCAGTCAGGGGAGTTCACGTTCAAGGATTTATGCACGTGACAGAAATGAGGCCAATCAAAAAAGATATTTGTTATGTTGGATAAATGTCTCTGCTCGTCTGTGGAGAGTCCCTGCCTGTGCGTGTAGCTAGCATAGAAAGCAGAGTGGAATGAGAGAAAAAACAAAGAGGGAAGGATTGGATTTCTTCATCCTGCTGTGTGTCTCAGACATCTGTTTCTGTGAGTCAGTACAGGTCTTCCTGGCACTCCTGTCACTAGTTTCTTTGGCACTCCTGTCACTAGTTTTTTTTTTTTTTTTTCCTCTCTTAATATATATATTTTATTGACGCATAGTTGACTTAAAATGTTTCAGGTACACAGCAAGATGATTCAGTTATACATATACACATATATTATTTTTAAAATTATTTTCTGCTGTAAGTTATTACAAGATATTGACTATAGTTTCCTGTGCTAGGCAGTAAACCTTGTTGGTCATCGCATATCTATTTTTTTAATTAGAAATCTGGCCTTCTGTTCATACTAAGTCAAACAAGTGGAATCAAAATGTCATAAAATCTTTAGTTGGGCAAAAATTTATAAGTTTTCTAAAGTATATATTGTACATATTATTTATATATGTGTATACAAAAGCTTTTCTACTACTCTTCATAAAGGCTTGAGAAAGAATATTTAAAAAAGAGTTATGATTTGAGAGAATAGCATTGAAACACGTATATTATCATATGTGAAATAGATTGCCAGTCCAGGTTGGATGCATGAGACAGGGTGCTCAGGGCTGGTGCCCTGGGATGACCCTGAGGGATGGGATGGGGAGGGAGGAGGGAGAGGATTCAGGATGGGGGACACATGTATACCCATGGCTGATTCATGTCAGTGTATGGCAAAAATCACTACAATATTGTAAAGTAATTAGCCTCCAATTAAAATTAATTAATTAATTTAAAAAAAGAGTTGAAGAAATTAGAAAACATCAACTAAATGAAATGGGAGCACTGAATATGAAATAGAAAAAGTGATAAACTAGATAAAAGATCATATAGTCCAGTTGTTTTTAAACATGACTGCTCATTAGACACTTATCTGGAGCTCTGGAGAAAAAAAAAAGTAACACCTGGGTATTTGTATTTTTCAAAAAACTTCAAGATAATTCTGATATGCATCTGGATTTTAAAAAGTGATTACAGGGCTGGTGCACTGGGAAGACCCAGAGGGATGGGATCGAGAGGGAGGTGGGAGGGGGGATCGGGATGGGGAACACATGTAAATCCATGGCTGATTCATGTCAATGTATGGCAAAACCCACTACAATATTGTAAAGTAATTAGCTTTCAACTAATAAAAATAAATGAAAAAAAAAAGAAACATTTTTCCCCTGTGGTGACTAAGCACTACAAAGGATCCATGTATCGGATTTGGATGTGGAAGAACTCAGGGCAGAGGTGGTGGCAACATCATTGACTGTGGAGTTAGAGGACCTGGGTCGAATTCTGCCTTACACGTGTGGCTGTGGGCAAGTCAGTCAGGCCTATGGCACCTCAGTGATCCTCGCTATGAAACAGGACAAAGAATTCAGGCCCTCACTGAGCTGCTGTGTAGCTCCAACCAAGTAATGAATATGGAACAGCTTTGTAAACTGAAGCCACCTTACAAATATTTAACCAGAAACATCCTGCACTGTATACATACTTAAGTTGCTGCTACATCTTATCTATAACACAGAATGCTAAGAAAAACCTTAGGCTGGGAAAAAATTCAAATACGTTAATTATCTTAACATAAATAAACCTATCATATTGTTCAATATGGAAAAAAATAAAAATAAAAAAATAAAAAGTGATTACAGGTTTTTCTGTTAAATCGTAGTTTTGGTGATATAAAGTTCTATTATTTTTCTGTTGATCAATTATGATACAATGGTATTGAGTAGTAGTTACATAATCACAATAGGAAAAGATATTTATCAGTTTTCACAATCTATATCCAGACAAAAATAAAAAGTAATAACAATTGCAAGCCATGATGGGAACATGATTAACCTAACAATATAAAATAATTACATACAATTTGGGGGGTCAAACAGAGTGATATGGTAAGTGGAAGTGCGCACATGCACATGTTTTCATCTTCCCAGCTGGTCTATGTCTTTTGGTTGGTGCATTTAATCCATCTACATTTAGGGTAATTATTGATATGTATGATCCTATTACAGTTTTCTTAATTGTTTTGGGTTTATTTTGCGTAGGTTTTTTCCTTCTCTGTGTATCCTGCCTAGAGAAGTTCCTTTAGCATTTGTTGTAAAGCTGTTTTGGTGGTGCTGAATTCTCTTAACTTTTGCTTATCTGGAAAGCTTTTGATTTCTCCAGCAAATCTGAGCAAGAGTCTTGCTCAGTAGAGTATTCTTGGTTGCAGGTTCTTCCCTTTCATCACTTTAAATATATCCTGCCATTCCCTCTGGCTTGTAGAGTTTCTGTTGAGAAATCAGCTAATGGGAGTTTCCTTGTATGCTGTTTGTTGTTTTTCCCTTGTTGCTCTTAATATTTTATCTTTGTTTTTAATTTTTGTCAGTTTGATTACTATGCATCTCAGTGTGTTCCTCCTTGGGTTTATCCTGCCTGGGATTCTCTGTGCTTCCTGGACTTGGTTGACTAGTTCCTTTCCCATGTTAGGGAAGTTTTTAGCTATTATCTCTTCAAATATTTTCTCAGGTCTTTTCTCTTGTCTCCTTCTGGGACCCCTATAATGTGAACGTTTGGTGTGTTTAATGTTGTCCCAGAGTTCTCAGGCTATCTCATTTCTTTTCATTCTTTTTTTCTATATTCTGTTCTGTGGCAGTGATTTCCACCATTCTGTTCTCCAGGACGTTTATCTGTTCTTCTGCCTCAGCTAGTCTGCTATTGATTCCTTCTAGTGTATTATTCATCTCTATTTGCTTGTTCTTTAGTTCTTGTAAGTCTTTGATAAACATTTCTTGCATCTTCTCCATTGTTTACCCAACTGTGCCCCAGTTATATCTGGGACATAACTTTCTCCTTTTCATCATGGTTAATTTTCTGTAATGTGGTTTTCATTTTAGTTGCTGTGGGACTGTGCTTTTTTGCTTCTTCTGTCTGCCCTCTGATGGAGGAGGCCAAGCAGCCAGTATAAACTTCCTGATGGGAGGGACTGGTGATGGGAAAAACTGGGTCTTGCTCTGGTGGGCAGGGCCTTGCTCAGTAAAGCTTTAATCCAATTATCTGCTGATGGGTGGCGTATCACTCCCTCCCTGGTAGTTGTTTGGCCTGAGGCTCTATGGCAGGGTTAATGGTGACCTCCAAGAGGGTTTATTCCAAGGGGGACCTTCCTGGCCTGCTGCTGCCAGTGCCCCTGTCCCTGTGTTGAGCCCCTGCCAGCCCACACCTCCCCAGGAGGCCCTCCAACACTAGCAGGTGGTTTTGGTTCTACCCTCCTGTGGACTTACTGCTCCTTTCCTCTGGGTCTTGGTGCTCATAAGATTTTTTTTGTGCCCTCCAAGACTGGCATCTCTGTTTCCCCAGTTCTGTGGAAGTCATGCAGTCAAATCCTGCTGACCTTGAAGGCCAGATTCCCTGGGGATCCCCAGTCTCTTCGTCAGATCCCCAGTTTCTTTGTCATATCCCCAAACTGGGAAGCCTGACATGGGGCTCAGAACCTTCACAACAGTGGGAGAATTTTGGTATTATTGTTCCCCAGTTTGTGGGTCACTCACCTGGCTGGTATGGGATTTGATTTTATCATATTGCACCCCTCCTACCATCTAGCTGCAGCTCCTTCTTTGTCTTTGGACCTGGGGTATCTTTTTTGGTGTTCCAGCATCCTCCTGTCAATGATTGTCCACCAGCTAGTTGCAATTTTGGTGCTCTCACAGGAGGAGATGAGCGCATGTCCTATTCTGCCATCTTGAACAGCCGTACTCCTGTCACTTGTAACCAGACATTCCCATTGCTATATTATGAATATTCTGCATCTGTAAAATTTTATTGATTAATATATTTGTATATTCTGGTAAGTAATCCATTCTAAGAATATATGATTCTATGAATATTGAACACTGATTATCTCAAATATTAGCTCTTATAGTTATGATTGTAGTGGCATTTTTGTCATGTCCATGAACATATCCAAGGTAATTTAAACTTTCCTTAAATTCATTGACATTTATGTTTTCAAAGTTGAACTTTTTGTTCCTATGCAATAAAACTTGCTGTCCACATTGCTATCTAAATTATGGTACTTAGAATTCTAGCTGTTAAAATGGGGGGAAAGTATCAGATTTAAAAAAATTTTTATTATACTTGCCAAGGTTTTCACTATCACCAGAATATAGGATTTCCCCCCTTATCACCCTCTCACCAGCAATGAGGTTGAAAGTATACTAATTACCAGTTTGAAAGATGCAAATTTAGTTTTTCTCTTCTGTGGTTGGGGCTGTATAATTATTATATGGTAAGTGTCCATTAATGCCTCATATTAAATTCTATTTACAAATCCTGTTTTTCTTCTTAAAGTAATTTACATTGAAAACACCACTGAATATTCCCTTGGAGATATATATTCATGTACCTAAGGAAACTTTGACCCATCTCAATTTTTAAAAATATTTTGGATAAAGAGTCCTGATCTGGGACTCAGTACCCACACTTTAGGAGGAGACGCTCTAGATAGACAGCCTCTCTCAGGCCCTTCCCAGTCTGTAAACCTAAGCTTCCTTAAAACTCCCAAGCAAGTTTAAAAGCAAAGAAGAAAAGTTAGACCTAACCAGCTGTTTGTACACCGACGTTCAAAGCAGCCTAATTCACAACAGCCAAAAGGGGAAAGGAATTCATCTCAATCTCTACCCAGAAACATTTACTGAAAAAGCCTCACACTTTTGCCACTCTAGGAGGATGTTTTCTTCATAATAAGCACACTTTTATGTAGAGTAAGAAATCGATTCTCAAACTCTAGTGGGTTGAGTATCACCTCGTGAATTTGTTTCAAGTGCAAATTTCTGGGTCCATTCACAGAGATCCTGACCAATCAGGTAGGATGAAAAGCCATCAAGTATGAATCACACAGGAAGTAAAGTGATTTTGCAGTGTGAGGTTACCAGAAGAAAGCTTCTTAAAGCATTACCTGAGTGTGCTTCACACTATCTGGTCTGTGCTCTCTGTCTCTATGTTTGTCTTCGTCCTTGTCTGTCTGTCTGTTTCTCTGACCATTGATAGCTAATCTCTATTCCTACCTTCAGCCCTAATCTGCCACTAATTTACTTTCTGCTGTGTCCCTGTACTAAGTTTTTGGATAAAAAGAGGAATAAACGTGGATTGCTTTGTTACATAGTAACATTCTTTATTAATGATAATAAGTAAAAGCTTACAGTTGGCATACGAATAGTAAACATAGGATCAAAATACAATATATTCAGAAAAAAAGAATTATTAAACACATAGGTAACTTCTAAGCTAGAGATGAGACAATAAACATTATTCCCTGAAGAACTGGTGCTGAGATTACATAGAAACCATGTGAAAAAAAACCCCACCTCCCATTATACTTCAAAATAAATTCCAGATGGATGAAAGGTTTAAATTTTTAAAAATCCATAAAAAAATAAGATAGAGTGAGTGAAAATGCGTATAACTGGGGGTGAGCAAAGATTTTAAGAAGCCTGAAACCACAGCATGAATTCATAAACAAAGGATGAAGAGCTTAGAGGACATACAAAATGAAAGGCTGTCCTGGCCCTGGTGCTACAGGAGCCTCAACTCCATGGCCCATGGTCACCCTGTCCTGCTCTCTCCAGCCCAAGATGCCACAGAGACTCCAGGGTCCCCTGGATGTGCACAGAGGTCCCTGGTTTGTCCCAATGGGATCACTCTGCTGAAGAGCCATCTTAAGGAGGCTGATGAGAGAGTGAAAGTGGGGCTGTGAGGAATGGCTTCTGAACATGCTCACACACAGAGTACCCTCTCTCACATCAACACTTAGGATCAGTTGTTTCTTTCTTGGCCCATTCTCTGATTTCCTATCTTCAGATTTCCTCTTCTCTCCGCTTTGTGATGTGTGCCCTCAAATCAACCTGATTGTAGCATCACTTGTCTGCTCACATGTCTACAAACTGGATCCACCCTGGAGTCAAATATTAATATCCATCTCCACCTTGGTCAGGGTTTCTGGGTTGTCGATATTAGAAAATCACTCAGGTTGTCCCAGTGAAGATCTTCTCTTCTAGCAAGAGAACAGTGGAGTTAAAAACAAAACAAAACAAAACAAAACAGAAAACTGTCCTGCAGCAGCACAGCCAGGCTTTGTGGAAAGTGGATCTGTTTTTTTTTAACAGCTCTCTGCTCCTAAGTTGCTTCAGTTGTGTCTGACTGAAGTTGTGACCCCATAGACGGCTCTCTAGTGGCTCAGAAATTATTTTAGTACTTGTCACTTTGGTGGTGTGTCTGTTTCTGGTAGTCTCTTATAGGATTACAAAGACAGCCTAGGGAAGGAGGTACACTCTAGTGTCAGGTAAGGAAACTAGACTGAAGGGAGCCATAGAATAGCACTGAAGAACAGAAACGTGGAAATCAGGCTGACTTGTCGCAAGGGCTTGAACTAAGATTCTGCCAGACCTACATGTACACATTGCTATATTTAAAATGGATAACCAATAAAGACCTATTGTATGGAACATGGAACTCTGTTCAATATTATGTGCCAGCCTGGATGGGAAGGGTGTTTGGGGGAGAACGGTGGTGGTGTTTCTTTAGTCGCTAAGTCGTTTCCAACTCTTGCAACCCCATGGACTGGGGCCTGCCAGGCTCCTCTGCCTATGCAATATGCAAGAATACTGGAGTGGGTTGCCATTTCCTTCTCCAGGGAATCTTCCCGACCCAGGAATCGAACCCGAGTCTCCAGCTTTGCAGGCAAAATTCTTTACCGACTGAGCTATGAGGGAAACCCTATGTATATATATGGCTAAGTTCACTTGCTTTTTACCTGAAACTATCACTACATTGTTAATTTTCTATACCCCAATACAAAATGTTTTCGGTGTTAAAAAAAATAAGAATTAAAAAGCAAAACAAAAAAACAAACAAAAGATTCTGCCAGACCTAAAGTAAGATTTCAGACAACATCTCTTCACAAAGAGATACTAAATACAGTCAAAACAAAAACTATATTACAAAGAATATCTTTATCATAAGCTTGCTTGGATGATGATGACCAGGAGGAAGAGGATGTAGAGTGCTTTATTTAGTGCTTGGCACATAATTGCCCATGATCTTAGCCATTTTTATTTATGATTTTTATTTTTACTTAATGGCAACCTCAAAAATATACTTATCTCAGCTGCTCAACCTTGCTTTTCTGTTTTCCTATTCCAAGCTCTGACGCTCTTAGGGGAGGTGAATATTCTCAGTATCAGGATCTCTCCAGCCCAGTCCTTAACACGGCCACTCTCTGAAGCATTGATGATACAAGTGAAACCATCTTCCTCAGACTGGGACTTGAACTCATGCGCTGGGACTCAAACCCAGACAAAACCCATGGTACCTGGTTTCGGGGCCTAATGAAATTCAGATTCTTGATGTCTCATCCCAGAAAGAATTCAGTGAGAGACAAAGTGATAGGTAAGAAGTGGATTTATACAGATTCAGAGAGAAGCATACGCCACAGACAGAGTGTGGGTCATCACAGAGGGCAAGTAAGGCTGTGAAATGTGGCATGATTAATTTTTATAGGTTGGGTAATTTCATATGCTAATGAGTAGGAGGATTATTCCAACTATTTTGGGGAAGGGGTGGAGATTTCCTGGACTCTGGCCACCGGCCCACTCCTTGGTCTTTTGACAGTGCTTTGGAACTGTCCTGGTACCTCTGGGTGTGTTATTTAACTTGCTGATTGAAGATCAAGGTCTAGTCTTGCCTGCCATCTTGGTCCCATTTGATTCTAATTGTTTTATATTGTGTCCTTGGGCTATATCATTCTTTCAAAAGTTGTGCTCTGCCCCTTTCCCTCCTGTTACACAAGGACTCAATGAGGCAAGGAGGCCATGGGCAAAGATAGGTCAAGAAGCTTGCTCCCTAGGATCATCAAAAAAGCAAGAGAGTTCCAGAAAAACATCTATTTCTGCTTTATTTACTATGCCAAAGCCTTTGACTGTATGGATCACAATGAACTGGAAAATTCTGAAAGAGATGGGAATACCAGACCACCTGACCTGCCTCTTGGGAAACCTATATGCAGGTCAGGAAGCAACAGTCAGAACTGGACATGGAACCACAGACTGGTTCCAAGTAGGAAAAGGAGGAGTACATCAAGGCTGTATATTGTCACCCTGCTTATTTAACTTATATGCAGAGTACATCATGAGAAACGCTGGGCTGGAAGAAGCACAAGCTGGAATCAAGATTGCCGGGAGAAATATCAATAACCTCAGATATGCAGATGACACTACCCTTATGGCAGAAAGTGAAGAGGAACTAAAAAGCCTCTTGATGAAAGTGAAAGAGGAGAGTGAAAAAGTTGGCTTAAAGCTCAACATTCAGAAAACTAAGATCATGGCATCTGGTCCTATCACTTCATGGGAAATAGATGGGGAGACAGTGTAAACAGTGTCAGACTTTATTTTGGGGGGCTCCAAAATCACTGCAGATGGTGACTGCAGCCATGAAATTAAAAGACACTTACTCCTTGGAAGGAAAGTTATGACCAACCTAGATAGCATATTAAAAAGCAGAGACATACTTTGCCAACAAAGGAGTGTCTAGTCAAGGCTATGGTTTTTCCAGTAGTCAGGTATGGATGTGAGAGTTGGACTGTGAAGAAAGCTGAGTGCCAAAAAATTGATGCTTTTGAACTGTGGTGTTGGAGAAGACTCTTGAGAGTCCCTTGGACTGCAAAGAGATCCAACCAGTCCATCCTCAAGGAGATCAGTCCTGGGTGTTCATTGGAAGGACTGATGCTGAAGCTGAAACTCCATTACTTTGGCTACCTCATGCGAAGAGTTGACTCATTGGAAAAGACCCTGATGCTGGGAGGGATTGGGGGCAGGAGGAGAAGAGGACGACAGAGGATGAGATGGCTGGATGGCATCACTGACTCGATGGACATGAGTTTGAGTAAACTCTGGGAGTTGGTGATGGACAGGGAGGCCTGGCGTGCTGCGATTCATGGGGTTGCAAAGAGTCGGATACGACTGAGTGACTGAACTGAACTGAGTGTACCTAAGGTACTTGCCTTTCCCTGGAAAGAAAGCCTTTTAGGAGAATTAATGCTTAATAATCAGATTTGAAATCGAAATAAAAAATGATCAATAGACCCAGGAGTCCTCTATGAATGATGACACTTTCCACTATAGTAAACTGTGCCCTGATGTCTAGCACTTGGGTCTGTTTTCTGGGCCACAGGTCACTACAGCTTAGGCTCCCTTAAAGAATGTTTTTCTTAAAATCCTTAACATAATTAGCATGAAGCATTATAATGACATGTCTCAGAAGTAGGTGCCAAACTAATATTTCCATTTCATTTTGAAGCAGTCGAATTCCTGAAAAATGTAAGGCATCTACTTAGTTTCCCATATTTGTGTGACAAATACACTTCCTCATGTATATGACAAGTATTGGGGAAATATTAGTGCTCCTACAGTGGGATGAATAGACATGAAGACACACACATATGGAAGGAAAGTTGTGACTATGAAGTCTCTGATGATGAGGGTACCATGATGGCACATAGGCACACAGGATGGGAAGAATTTAGAGATAGGAAAACCTGAGAAGGAAATATGAAGTCTACTTTAAAGAAAAGATTGGAAAAAGACTCTCAAGGTCAGTAATGCACCTTAGTGGAAGAGTTCTTCTCAGTGGGGAGAGGAGGCAGAGGAGACTGTAACACAGACACACAATTCCAGGCAATGAGGTGACAGTAACGGTATTAACACCGATCCACACACATTTGGTACTCACGTTACATGATGGATCTTGCTTGATCCCTTGTGAAGGGCATTGGTGTTTAGAAATGAGCAAGAGGAGAAGGTCAGAAGATGAAGAATGGTCCTCAGAAGAGCAGGATGTTGGTGAGGGGAAGAGGGGATTATGTGCAGCTCTTTTCAGGGCAAGCTCTTAACCCCAGGAAGAGAACAGATGCATTGACTTCAGAAAGAGAGAGCACATGAGCCTCCTTTCTGCCTCTCGCCCCACTGCCCTCTTGACCTCTTGTCTGCATTTACCCTTCTCTCCTGGCCTTCATCTCTCTCTTACTCTCTTCCTCAATTCTTCCTTGTTACCTTCTCTCTGTGTTTCTCTTCACTGTGGTCTCTCTCCACCGTTTTCTCCTTTTCTCTCCTTCTTCCTTCACTTTTCCCTCTTACCCAGTCTTCCAGACTAAGTATAGGTCCTCTAAGGTCACTTTGGAGTAAATATTTTCCTGGTATTGAAATAGAACTGAGATGTCAGTTTTAAAACTGCCCAAAGTCTTAGAGCTCAGACAGCAGTAGGTGGTAGAATGGGCCTGCACAGTAACAGAAGGTACAGCCTCACAGCGGACATAACTCCTTCTCTCTTGTGTTCCCTTCAGGGAAATATGGGGACTCTGATCAACATGCAGCCCATGTTTCTGCTCTTCCTGCTCCTGAAGCCACTTCAATTCGAGCTGATAACCAATGGTTCTTTAACAGATAAAGAATTTGAAGAGCATTTAGATGGTACAGGTCCTACCAGAGCACCTACCAAGGAATTATTCAAAGCCCATGTCATCATTGATTCTAAAAGACCATTACATGATCCAACATACTGCAGCGATGAAGTGAAGATAAAAAATGCTCACTGTAGGCTTTATTGTGTTAAGGACATGGGTAATAAGCTGGCAGGGTTAAAGGGAGAGCAGGGGGAGAATGAGAGCTGAGGGTCGAGGAGAAAGGCATGTAGGACCTGTACCCTGGAAGGCGGGAGGGAGAGGAAAGCCCGATGTGATAGTAAGTCTCAGAAGGTGTGTGGAGAACAGACTGTTAAAGGGGCATGTCTAGAGGGTTTATTTGCTTTGGGTACGAGGGCTGCAATAGCAGCCACGGCCTGTATGCAGGGAGGCCACCCCTTGGTCACCATGTCCAGCTGTTTTAATAGATAGGCTATGGGAGCCCAGGTGTCTCCGGCCTGCTCACATAGAAGCCCCAGGGCTTGTCCTTGGTTGGAATGTGCAAAGAGAAAGAATGGTCTGGTGTGATCTGGCAGGTGAAGAGTTGGCACTCGGAGGAGGCTCTGGGTGAACTGGCAAAGAGGATTGGCCAGCAAGGTGGGATTAAAGAGGGGCTCATCCAGACATCCTTTAGTTGCCTCATAGAGGGGCTTTGCAATGAGGGAGAAGTTAGGGATCCAGATATGGAAAAAATTTAGGAGGCCAAGGATAGACAGGAGTTCCCTTTTCATTTTTGGAAGTGGACAGTTAATTAAGGCCTGGATTCTATCTGGGGGAATAGTTCTTTGTTGATGGGATATGGAGAGCCCCAGGTAGGTGACGTTTGTCTGGGTTATTTGGGCCTTAGATTGGGATACCCGATAACCCCAGGATCCCAGGGCTGCAAGGAGTTTGGCAGTATGTTGGAGGCAGAATTTTCGGGTTGGGCTACAAAGGAGGAGGTCATCTACGTATTGGAGGAGATGACTCAGGGCTAGGTCGAGTGTCTATAGGTCCTTTTGTAAAGCCTGCCCAAAAAAGTGGGGACTGTCTCTGAACCCCTGGAGGAGAACTGTCCATGTTAATTGTTGGGTAACGTGAGTCTCAGGGTCTTGCCAGGTGAAGGCGGAAAAGGGTTGGGAGAGGGGGTGGAGGGGGACGGTGAAAAAGGCGTCTTTGAGATCTAATACTGTGAAGTGGGCTGCAGTTGGGGGTGTGGTAGACAGAAGGGTGTAAGGGTTAGGGACTACTGGGAGTGTCGGCATGATGGCCTCATTGATTATTTGCAGACCCTGGACCAGTCTCCAAGAGTTTGGTCCCTTCCTTACTGCCAGAATAGGGGTGTTGTGTGGTGAATTGGTAGGAATTAGGATAGAGGCTTAAAGAAGACGGTCTATGATAGGCTTAAGTCCCTTGTGGGCCTCTGGGGTGAGAGAGTACTGTTGTTGGGTGATTATAGTCGAGGGGTCTTTTAGGGTAATGTAGACTGGGGGATGATGTTTGGCTATGGATGGGTGATCAGTGTCCCAGACTTGGGGGTCTAAGGCGGGTAGATCCGAGGGAAGGTCAGGGGTGAGGGATAGGGACTGTCCAGGTGCCATCTACATGCAGAATATAGAGACTGTATGGGGGGGTATGGTAATAAAGACCCCCAATTTGGATAACAAATCTCTCCCTAGGAGTGCCATTGGGCACTGAGTGTATAATGAGGAATGAGTGTATAAAGGTCGATTTTCCAAATTGACAGAGTAATGGAGGACTGATTTTTGGCCTTAGGGGAACTCCAGAGACCCCCTTGATTGTGAGTTCTGAGTCTTGAGTTGGGCCAGAGTAGGAAGTTAAGAGAGAGAAAGTGACTCCAGTGTCTACTAGAAAAGAGGTATTTTTTCCAGCCACTACCCCGCCTACCCTAAGTTCTGAGCTCGTGTTCGCGACACGGGCCGGGGGACTGGAACCCGGCCCCCGTCATTGGAACAACTCTCAAAGGGTTGGGCTGGGGTTCTGGGGAGAAGTGGGGATCTCCCCAGAGGTGCCAGGGCATCCATGTGGACATTCCACTCTCCAGGTCTGGGAGGTGAGGACTTCCCCAGGGGTGTCAGGGCGTCCCTGGGGACAGTCCATCTTCCAGTGTCCCCATTGGCCACAGGTTGGGCATGCTTTTGTGGGGGGCCACGGGTTTGGGCATGCCTTTGCCCAGTGTCCTGACAGGTTGCATCGGAAGCGGGGTCCAGGGGGGTTCTTAAGCCCCATTCTGGGATGACTTGGGCCAGGCTGATCTCTTCCCTTAATTGCTGCCGCCAAAAAGGCACATTTAGCTTTTTTCTCACGTTCTTTTTTTCTCTTAGCCTCCTCCTCTCTATTATTGAACACCTTGAAGGCTACTTCTAGAAGGTCTCTTATGGGGGGTGGAGGTCTCAGGCCCTTTTCTCTTTGTCGAAGCTTGCGTCTGATGTCAGGGGTGGACTGGCTGATGAATTGAACGTGACTGTAGAGCAACCCAGCAGGGGTAGTGATATCTAGGATGGTATACTTTTAGACTGCCTCTGTGAGGCGTGCCAAGAATAAGGCTGGATTTTTGTCTGCCCCTTGGGTGATTTCTCTGACTTTATCATAACTGACATGGATATGAGTATTTTTCTGCATTCCTTCTAGAATGCAGGTAATCATATGATTGAGTCTCCTGATACCTGGGTCACCAGGCTGGTAAGTCCAGTGGGGATCAACCGAGGCATCGCCTCATGAGCAACTGGGTTGTCCCGGTCTTGGTTATGTAAATGATCAGCTGGGCTTTTGCCGCTTGCCAGATATGGTCTTTTTCATCTGGGGTGAGAGTGGCATTTAGGATATAATATACATCACTCCATGTGAGGTTATAGGCCTGGGAGAGTCTCAGGAATTCTTTTCTGTATCTGGTAGGATTTTCAGAAAATGATCCTAAATTTTTCTTCTATCTGGCTCATATCTGACAATGAAAATGGCACATGGACTCGGGTGGGGCCCTCTGGTCCTGCCACCTCTCTCAGGGGAAACGTGTCGGGTACGTGACTGTGTGGCAGGGGGGGAAGGAAGGGGGGAGGGGGAGTTGGGGAGATGGGGTAGTGGGGCCGAGGGGGAGTCAGGAGAGGTTTTGGTGCCAGGAGAGGTGTCCTGGAGTCAGGAGATGTGAGTTGGATGAAGGGGAAGGAGAGGGTTGGTGGGGTGGTGGGTAGGGAGGGGGCTTGTCCTCAGGGTCGAACTCCGGGGGTGCAGAAGGTCGCAGTCTGCGGTTAGTTGAGGAAGAAGAGCCCTTTTGCTTGGGAGGCAAGGTACATAGAAGGACCTTGTGGGTGGAGCAGGCCTGGCATAGGGAGGGCCTGCTTCGAAGGGCCCCAAAGGCTTGGGCATATGGGATCTCCGACCACTTGCCATTCCGTTTAAGGAAGTCAGTGAGACTTTGAAGAATGTTAAAGTCAAATGTGCCTGCTTCAGGCCAGCAGTCTTGATTGTCTAATTGGTGTTGAGGCCAAATCTGCGTACAGAGTTGTTTTAAGCGGTTATCTTTGAGTTCAGTGAGTGAGAGTGGTTTGAGATTTTTGAGAACACAGGTCAGAGGGGAATCTTTTGGGACAGATTGGGACAGACCTCATAACTGAAAGGCAAGCAGAGGCCCATATTGGGAGCTCGCATTGTCACCTGTAGTCGCAATAGGAGTTGTGAGAAGAGAGCTCTGTGTCGAGGTGGAGCATCCCCCACCGTTGCCTACAGAGTGGCCCTGGGCCGGGGGTCCCCAGGACCCAGAGAGGACTGAGTTTTAGGGCGCCTCTAGAACACCGTCTGGATCTTACCTTAATCTAGGGGCCGGCTTGAGTGGAGTGTTGCATGTAGAGTGGTCGAATGGCAAGAGGTCCCTATTCCAGAGGTCGTCAGTAAGAGAGAGAGGGAAAAGGGGGTACAGCTGAGGCCTGGGGGTACGCAAAGCACCAATAAAGCCTCAGCACAAGGCTTGCACTGCTCACGAAGGCACTAGGCGTCCCCGAGGGGAACTTAAA
The DNA here is from genome assembly GCF_019320065.1 of Cervus canadensis. NCBI lineage: Eukaryota > Metazoa > Chordata > Mammalia > Artiodactyla > Cervidae > Cervus > Cervus canadensis. Next base: position 23,898,076 of record NC_057391.1, read on the forward strand.
AGCCCTGGCAGAAAAGTCAGCTCGGTGGATGTTTGGATGTTCGTGCTCCCAGACTCCAGGAAAAGGGAAAACAATGAGAGGGAATGAGAGTGAGAGAGTGGGATGAGTGCCTCGCCCCCTCCTGCGTTTCGGCACCAAGAATGTAAGGCATAGTTCGGGCCAAGGCAGAAAAGGAAAGACGACCTCAACAGAAGTAGGTTACCTTTATTCAGGCAAGGAGGGGCAACAGTCGGCCTAACCACCAGGCTGAGCGCCAAGAGGGATCAGGGAGGCTTCATATTTATAGGGAGGTTTGTGGAAATGATAAGGGAAACGTTAATCCGGCGGGATATTTTGAGTATTCTTTAGTTGATATGACATTTGTAGTTGGGCAGGAGGTGATAAGTCTTCTGGGCGGTGTAGGGGGTGGACGGTTTCCGGACAGGGGGTGATAAGTCCCAGATAGATGCAACTGGCCTGGAGCATCAGGGCAGGACCTAAAGTTCTGTTTTGTTTTCTTTGAAGTTAGATGATTCAGCAACGGCCTTTGAGACTGTTGTTTTCTTTTCTAGGCCCCAAAGACTCCTTCAGTCACTGTTCCTTTCTCCTGGCACACCCAAGATTTTGTTTGTGCCCTCCAAAAGTCTGTTTCCCCAGTCCTGCGTAAGTTCTGTAATCAAATCCCACTGCCCTCCAAAGTCAAATTCCCTGGGGGTTCTCAGACCCTTTGCCAGATCCACAGGTTGGGAAATCTGTTGTGGGTCCTGGAACTATGTTAACAGTTCAAAAATTTATTTGGTATAATTGTTCTGCAGTTTTGTGGGTTGTCTGCTCGGTGGCTCTAAGGTGGGGTTAATGGTGACCTCCTGCAAGAGGGCTTATGTCACGCTCAGGACGGCTGCAGCCGGAGCTCTTGCCCCTGCGGCAGGCCACTGCTGACTTGTTCCTCTGCAGGAGACGCTCAAACACTCCAAGGCAGGTCTGGCTCAGTCTCTGCGGAGCCCTCTAGTGCACGCAAGGTTTTGTTTGAGTCCCCTGAGCATCTCTAGTGGGTATGGGTTTTGATTCTAAACGTGATTTTGCCCCTCCTAGCATCTTGCTGGGGTCTCTCCTTTGCCCTTGGATGTGGGGTATCTTTTTTTGGTGGAATCCAACATTCTCCTGTTGATGGTTGTTCAGCAGCAAGTTTTAATTTTGGAGTTCTCACAGGAGAAGATGAGCGCACATCCTTCTACTCCACCATTTTGAAGGGATTCTTTATCTACTTCTGACAAGTGTGATCATCTATTTCAATATGTGTTTTGATTTCTGTTCCTAGAATAAAGCAGGTAGATATCCACACACTTGAGATGTACACCTGCAATGCAGGGGACACAGGTTCGATCCCTATAGGTTGGGAACATCCCCTTTCTCTTGAGCTCCAAATCAATCCTCCAGTGCCTCCATTCTGATGGTTCTTTTGAACTTTTTGACTAAGTCTTTATCTGACTCTTCCCAGGGATTTTCTATGTGGAAACTTCTAAAAGAGATGGGACTACCAGACCACCTGACCTGCCTCCTGAGAAACCTGTATGCAGGTCAAGAAGCAACAGTTAGAACTGGACATGGAACAACAGACTGGTTTCCAAATTGGGAAATGAGTATGTCAAGGCTGTATATTGTCACCTTGTTTATTTAATTTATATGCAGAGTACCTCATGAGAAATGCCAGCCTGGATGAAGCACAAGCTGGAATCAAGATTGCTGGAAGAAATATCAATAACCTCAGATGTGCAGATGACACCTCTCTTGTGGCAGAAAGCAAAGAACTCAAGAGCCTCTTGATGAAAGTGAAAGAGAAGAGTGAAAAAGTTGGCTTAAAACTCAACATTTAGAAAACTAAGATCATGGCATTCGGCCCTATCACTTCATGGCAAATAGATGGGGAAACAATGGAAACAGTGAGAGACTTTATTTTTGGGGGCTCCAAAAATCACTGCAGATGGTGACTGCAGTCTTGAAATTAAAAGATTTTTGCTTCTTGGAAGAAAAGCTATGACCAACCTAGACAGAATATTAAAAAGCAGAGACATTACTTTGCCAACAAAGGTCTGTCTGGTCAAAGCTATGGTTTTTCCAGTAGTCATGTATGGATGTGAGAACTGGACTATAAAGAAAGCTGAGTGCTACTGATGCTTTTGAACTGCGGTGTTGGAGAAGACTCTTGAGAGTCCCTTAGACTGCAAGAAGATCCAACCAGTTCATCCTAAAGGAAATCAGTCCTGAATATTCATTGGAAGGACTGATGCTGAAGCTGAAACTCCAATACTTTGGCCACCTCATGCGAAGAACTGACTCATTGGAAAAGACCCTGATGCTGGGAAAGATTGAACGCAGAAAGAGAAGGGGACGAGAAAGGATGAGATGGTTGGATTGCATCACCAACTCATTAGACATGAATTTGAGCAAGCTTCAGGAGTTTTTGATGGACAGGGAAGCCTGGCATGCTGTAGTCCATGGGTCACAGAGTTGGACACAACTGAGCAACTGAACTGACTGACCAAACCAATTAAATTCTCATTGTTAAAACCAAAATAAACTTAATAGGTGATCTGGAAAAACTGCTTTGAGGGCAGCGAAACACATCAACCCTTCCAGCTTCTGTTCCTCAATAACCTGATACCATCAGCATGTCCTAGGGCGCTGCCCCCAAGCTTTCTGTTTTTACTGAGGACCAGGAAAGTAGAATAATGACTCCAGTTCTTACTGGGAGATCTTGTGAAACCCCTGGGTCACAACTGGCACATGATCAAAGGACAGAGTTGACAGGTTAAAAAAAAAAAAACAGTATAGAACACTCTGTGTGTATTTCATGCACACATTGACCTTATTTTCACTCATTAGTCAAAACACTTAGAGGTCAACTTGAGGTAGGAGATAGATGGGCCCCAGGCTAGGCAGTTACAACTGACCTCCTGTTTGCATTTTGGGGGGCAAGAAAAAGACTGGCCATTCATATCAATGTATGACAAACCCACTGGAAAAAAAAAATAATAATAAAAAAAAAAAAGAAAAAGACTGGCTTCAGACCAGACACTTACAACTAGTCTCCTATTGGCATTTCCTGAAACAGAGATAGGGTGGGCTCTGGTTAGATATGTACAACTAGTCTCCTGTTTGCTCTCTGAAATGCAGGTAACGACTGAAACAGGGTAAAAAGCCAGGCTCTGTCTCTGAAGGTAAGAACACCTTGAGGTAACCGTTGTGGCAGGAACAGGGAGCGACTAAACCTTGTTTGAGTAAAGGATCAGAAGTTCACATATTTCTTACCCTCCAGGCAAGGGAGACATTTCACACAAGCAGAAAGACTCCTTGGGGGTCAAAAGGGGACACCACCACATACTGTGTGATGCCCGTACATGACCCCATAGGCCTCTGGGCTGGAACCCATCTTGAACAAAAGTTCTGTGTGGATGTCAGGAGGGCCCTAGGGTAGATCAGGTGTGGAAAAAGAAACTAGATAATTGGCGGGGGGTGGTGTGGTGTGTCCACACCCTTTCTCTCCGGATGTTCATCTCTGCCTTGCTTCTATCTTAACTAAACAAACTATCTCTGTATGCTCTCCCACTTGCTGTTGTGCTATCTCTAATAATAAACTCTGTACCTGCATTTACAGTTTTTGCTTCCATAAGAAAAGTATTTTTCACTGGGGGCAAAAATCCAGTGAAAAATAGCTTCTGCCTCTAACCCGTGCTAGTCTGCTGGCAAGGATTACTGGTTTTTATCCAGGCTACTCAGGTTCAACTCCTGAGCAGGAAATTAAGATCTCGCTTCACACCACTGCTTACTGCTGCCTCTCCGAAATCAAACTGTTCTCCTTAAGTAGAAATGGGTACTGATAAAGATCATGAAGCAGCATATCTACGCTTCAGGATACTTACTTCAATATACTTCCAGCCTGTAAGTACAAAATAAGGTTACACTTACACTGAAAACAAATTTTAAAGATTTCAGATGCTCACGTTCCCCAAATAGGAATATTGTTGTTGTTGTTTGTCACTCAGTCATGTCCACCTCTTTGTGACCCCATGGACAGCAGCACGCCGGGCTTCCCTGTCCTTCACCATCTCCCAGAGCTTCCTCAAACTTATGTCCATTCATTGAGTTGGTGATGCCATCCAACCATCTCGTCCTTTGTTGTCCCCTTCTCCTCCTGCCTTCAATCTTTCCCAGAATCAGGGTCTTTTCCAATGAGTCAGTTCTTCGCATCAGCTGGCCAAAGTACTGGAGCTTCACCTACAGCATCAGTCCTTCCAGTGAATATTCAGGACTGATTTCCTTTAAGATTGAATATTTGATCTCCTTGCAGTCCAAGGGACTCTCAAGAGTCTTCTCCAACACCACAGTTCAAAAGCATCAGTTCTTCAGTGCTGAGCCTTCTTTATGGTCCATCCATATGCGACTACTGGAAAAACAGAGATTTAGTATTCCTTTGGAAGCTATGGGAGAAGCTATGGGGCTTCCCTCATAACTCAGTCAGTAAAGAATATGCCTGCAATGCAGGAGACCTGGGTTTGATTCCTGGGTCAGGAAGATCCCCTAGAGGAGGGGAGGCATGGCAACTCCATGTATTCTTGCCTGGAGAATCCCATGGACAGAGGAGCCTGGTGGGCCACAGTCCATAGTGTCGCAGAGTCAGACACAACTAAAGCACTGAGCAAAAACACAATATTTGTTTAATGGGTAACTTCTGAAGCCCCTGATGGTGCTGACTTCATATATTCTCAGAATTCTTTCAGTTCCTTCTCTCTGCGCTCTCTGGAGGGGTCACGTGTGCTGACTGTTGTGTCTGGGGATGTCACAGGCCCGTCTTCACACCTGTGATGCTGCTTCCAACATTACCCCAGCTTCAGGGGTAATGCTTCCTCTCTACCTACAGGTCTGTCTTTCCCTTAACTGTCCAGAGCAGAACTATGACTAGATAGAAATATATTTAAAATTAAATTTTAAGAAAGTAGAAATGTTTAAAAACATAAACAATAATAAAATATTCAGATATTAATATCCTTGTGTAAACTCTCTTTTTGCTTTTGGGAATATTTTCAGAGGGTAGAGTCCTATAAGTAAACTTCGTGGGTTACATGAGTATTTGATTTGTTGTTGTCACTAAGATGTACATCTATGTTTTGTGCACTTTTCTTTGTGTTATACTTCGACTTTAATATGTTCAATTTTTTTTTCTTCTGGATCAAAGCGAAATTGCATTTAAAACTTAATGTGAAGCTTCCCTGGTGCCTCAGTGGTAAAGAATCTGCCTGCCAATGCTGGAGACCAGGGTTCAATCCCTGATCCAGGAAGAACCCATAAGCTGTGGAGCCCCTGGGCCACAACTGTTGAGCCTGCACTCTGAAGCCCGGGAGCTGCAGCTACTTAGCCCACATGATACAGTTACTGAAGCCTGTGCACCCTAGAGCCTGGGCACCACAACAAGAGAAGCCACCACCACGAGAAGCCCGCACACCACAGCTGGAGAGTAGCCCCCACTCACGGCAACTAGAGAAAGTCCATGCAGCAATGAAGACCCAGCGCAGCCCCAAACAAACAAACATATATATATATATATATACCAAAAAAAAAAAAAAGCTCATCATTGGCTGTGACTGCAATCACTGACTACGACATCCTTTGTTTACTTATATCATGGCAATATTTTATTTCTCATCCTTCAAGTTTATGCTGCAAATAAATTTTCCCTGGATAATTCTGGATATTTGGGTATTTTATTTACCAATTTTTTGTGACATATTTTCTCTTCCAGAGGTCTTAAAATTTATACACTGAATTATGACTGATAGCTTGCATCTCATTTGACATTTTAAATACATTTTCTTGCATTTTCTGCTTTGCTTTTGAATTGGGATTTTTAACCAGCTTATGTTTAAAACATTTAATTCATACAAGATTATGTTTAGGGTATGATGTAAGGTAGAAATCCAGCTCTACTAACTTTTGAAAGATAGTCCAATGTGTCTTCACTACTTTGAAATTCCTCTATTTAAGCTTCTGGCCAAATAGAATATGTGATTTTGATAGGGACAGAGTAAAGGGGTGAAATACATGATTAGATAGTTAATCCCACTAGGAGATTATAAGCAGAGAAAAAAATATGGGAGATCCCTGTAAGTTAATGATTACTCAAGAAAGCAGGTTTGCTTAACCATAAAACCAAGCAGATTTGCTCAGCAACAAAACCATGCAACAGAAGCATGAGACATGCCCCCAAACAATAAAACAATGGTGGAACAAGACCTACATTCTGCCCAGTGATGTCAACAAGTTAATGACCCCTAGGACAAACTCTCTGTACACAAAAATAATGGTTTATGGAAAGGTGACATTTGAAAGTGAAAGACCTTCATTATACTGAGACCTGAAATCGTCTTTCCATAGTGCCATGACCATACAGGGTCCAAACCTCTACCACTCAACAGGTAGGATGAGATAATGATGGAAGACTTGAAAAGTGAGGAAGAAGGTGGCCTACTCCCCCTCCTCACTTAACCTTTGATTTTAAAACTGTAGCCTTTAAGTTCTCAGGGCACAGCACCCTCTTGCCCACCTATTTGTAAGCCTCACAAGCATCCTATCCTAGTAACTCACCTCTTATCTATCATTTTGCTTCTCACTGAATTCTTTCTGAGTTGAGACATAGATAACTGGAGATCCTCAGAGCTCCCCAAGACACATTTCTGAGGTTTCAGCTTCACACCAGCCTTTTACTAAAATAACTGGAAGAGCTGCAAGGGAAAAAAAAAAAAAAAAAGATTTTAGATCTCTTTGAGGGCATCACAGAGTGTAAAGTTAGTGATGAATTGTTGAGCCAAATTTTAGCAAAGTGCCTGTGCTGAGCCTGAGACTTGGGGTAACTTTACCCTCCTCAAGGCAATGCCAACTTCAAAAGTGCCATATGAGAAGGCAAGAAGAACTTCACTCAGAATCGCAGGCATGAGGGAAAAAAGTTAAAATTTGAGACCTCAGGATAAGGAGACACCTGTCAATAGCTAAGGTTTTTAGCTAAAATATTGAGATATCCTAGGAGTGAGAATGAACCGAGAGTAGACCTGTCCTCACAGAAACTAAATCCAAGCCTTGAAGCACCTAGAACACTGATGAATAAGTTTACCAAGGATTGCTAATGGTCTAAGCCCTCCTCCTTGCAAGAAGTGAATAGAAAACTTCATAGAGGAAAATAATATCTTCCAGATCTCAAAGTTATCTTCACAGCTTTCATATGCCATATTCAACACACCACAAAAAAAAACTGTATCCAAGAAGAAAAGTCATGATCATGAAAACCAACAAAAGACAGAAAATAGATGATATCTATATAATCCAGTAAGCAGAGTCATTAGACAAGAATTTTAAAATTACAAATAAGTCCAAACACATAAAAATATGCCCATACACAAATGCAGTGTGATAGGCCCACTCCTTTTATGTGTGTCCTGAACAATCTGCTCTCCCTGAATGTGGCAGGACTTGTGAATATCATGGGATGATATTGCGGTTTACAAAGTAGTTGACTTTCCATATTGGGCCTGATTTGATTAGGTGTACTGGGATCTTCTTTTTTTTTTTTTTTTTCTTTTGAGACTGGGATCTTCTAAAAGAGATTTGAAGCTTGGGAGAGATTTGATAGACGGGAATTACCATTGCTGGCTTTACAGTGGAAGGGGAACATGACAGGGAAGGGCAAGTGGCCTCTGGTCTCTAAGAATGACTCCTGGGCAACAACCAGCTAAAATATAGGGACCTCCGTCCTACAACCAAAAGGAAACAAATTCAGCTGACCACCTGGATGACTTTGGAACTAAATTCTTCCCCCAAGTCTCCAAATAAGAATGCAGCCAGCTGACTTCTGAAATGAGACACTGGTCAGAGAACTCAATTGAGCCAAATTCAGACCTGCAGAACTACGAACGCATGAGTAGGTGTTGTTTTAAGCCATCACATTTGTGGTAATTCATTAGACGGCAATAAAAAACGGATACAAGAAGGTTGAGAATTTTGGCAGGCAACAAAAATCAACATCAAAAATAAATGGAATACCAGAACTGAAAACTGCTGATGGTGCGGGAAAAAACCCTCAGTTCATAGGTTTAAAATCAGATAGACACTGTGGACCTTACAATGTAGGAGGGTTCCAATTCCTTCACATCCTCAACAGCGCTTGCCATTTTCATAGTTCTTTTGGTGATGGATAAACAAATTGTGCATACAATGTGCATTGTATGCATACAATAGAATGTTAACAGTTATAAAAAAAGAAAGAATTACTGGTACACACTGCAACGCGGAAAAACTTGGAAAACATTATGCTAAGTGAAAGAAGCCAGATATGAACTGTCAATACTTTATAATTCCATTTGTGTGAAATATCCAGAATAGATAAATTCAGAGACAGAAAACAGATTGGTGTTTAACAGGAGATGAAGAGAGTAAAGAATCAGGAATACTTAATGGTTCAAGTTTTCTCTTGTGATGTGAAATATTTGGGATCCATAAAGGGATAGTGGTTACATAACAATGTGAATGTACTAAATATCACTGAATTGTACGTTTCTAAATGTTAACAGTGTGTTATGTGAACTTTATTTCAATTAAAAGAATCAGTTGCACTGGTAATTGCCAGAAAGGACCTTTAGAAAATAAAAAATAACATTACTGAGACAGTTAGTAAATTGTGAATAAAGTCTTTAGCTTAGACAATATTATTATAACATATTAATTTCCTGATTTTGATAATCATAGATGTTTAAGTGAAAGTCTGTCCTAGGAAATTCATAGAACCATTTAGTAACAATAGAGAGACATTATGTCTGAAACCTTCTTTCAGACCATTCCCCTCAAAATGATAGACAAACTGTAAAAACAAAAAGTGGTAAAATGTTAACAAGGGCTTCCCTCATAGCTCAGTCAGTAAAGAATCTCCTGCAATGCAGGAGACTCTGGTTTGATTCCCGGGTCTGGAAGAACCCTTGGAGAAGGGAATGGCTATTCACTTCAGTATTCTTGCCTGGAGAATGCCATGGGTAGAGGAGCCCGGCAGGCTACAGACCATGGGGTCCCAAGAGATGGACACGACTTCACTGCTAAACCAACAACAAAATGTTAACAGCTGGGGAAAGGAAGAGCTTTTGTTTTTGCTTTTGCTAATTTTACATGTTTTTTCTAAGTCTGATAAGAACTAGCAATTTTCAGAAGTGACAGAAGGGGTAATGTGAATTGTCATCAACACTTGAATCTCACTGGTAATATGGGAAATGTGAACTATTATGACAATGAGATGTAATTGCATTTGTATCATAATTTGGAATTCTTAGTATAGACAAACACCATGTAGGCAAAGGAAGATGCACAGAAAAGTTCATTAAGGCATTATTTATATAAAAAATATTTGGAAAATTAAATGCCCATTTATAAAGGAAAAATAAACATCCCAGTATACTTGCAGAATATAGCAGTAAAAATTAATGAACAAGATCTACATATCTTAGTGTTTATAATCTCAGTAACAATGTTGATTGTTAATTGCAAATAGCAAAATGATATGCATAACAAGATAATTTACATATATCTTGAAAACACAAAATATTACACTACATGCATATATATTGTTTACAGTACATGCATAGCTAATAAAAGAATAAAAATGTCTATGGGAAGAATAGTCACCAACATCCCTTTCCTAGTTACTTCTGGAAAATGGGGAAAAGAGAATGGAGGAGTAGTGTTAGATGTATTTGCATCCCTTTAATTCTTTTTTAAAAAATAATTTTTTTACCGAAAGAGGTGGGGGTTTCAGAGCTTGCCACTCAAAAGCCAATAAACAGGCCAGGTTGGTGGAAAGGAAAGTTGACTTTATTTCAGATGCCAGCAACTGGTGGCGAGTGGCAGGATGGAGGAGAGGGGTGGCAGGCATCTGTCCAGAGCCCTACTCTCTTCCTATAAACAGGGAGTGAGAGCTTTTGTGGACAGAGTTGGGGTGGGGGGCTACATGCAGAAATAGCACAATCATCTTCAGATCTGTCCTCAGTGGTCTGACCCGTACCATCTTGGTTTTTTTAGGTATAGTTAATCTTCAGTTCCAGCATCCATTTGTTCCCATTACTTTGCAGCCAGTTCTTGGAACTGTGGCAGTTCATGTCCTGGGTACAGTCTGCTCATCATGCAGTTAACTTCTCCATCTGGTGTTTTAGTATCTATAAGACAGCTCACAGGATATGGCTCAGAGTATTATCTATAGCCCTTGAGAAAGAACTAAAGGTCCTTGACTATGCTTAATGACTCCGTTATTATTTAGTCTCCTTTGACTGTTTTCCTTTGTTTCTGCAGCTCTCACTTCTCTGATTAAACTTATTTTTTGACTAAAATTTTGCACAGACAAAAGGCAGGCAGAGGACATGGTGGGGAGGCCAGGACCTGCTCCATTTCAGTTTTAATAATCTGAACCAAATAAAGCTTAGCATTAACATTTTAAAAATGTTGACGGAGATGTGCAATTATTTTTTATTCTTTTCTATGTGGTTGACATTATTGTTAAAAAGAAATCAAAGAGATTATAGATTTCTTAAATGTGGAGATGGGAAATGGAGGAGAGAGGAGTGTTTAATTTTTTTAATGATATTAGAAAATAAGAAACATTCTAATGAGTCTGTTCATGAGATTAGTTTAGGAATAATAATTTATAGTACAAACAGGAAAAAACTAGTGAGTCACCAACAATTTGTACCTATATGTTAACTTCTTTCTGTACCAGATACTAATAGTTATATATTGTAACATCTAATGTTGAAATTTAACCACTGTACAGAGACACATCATTTTGATTTTTATCACTCAAATAATGCAGATTAATTGGTAAAGACTAAGAAAAGAGTACTATTCAAAAATTAATCCTATTCATTCACAGAAAATTATGATTCATTTATTGGTTCATATCTTTCCAGATTTTATTTCATAAATAAGTGCTGGAGCGCTCAAATTTATTACAAACGACTGAGCCGGGTAAAAGCCAAGCACCTACCACAGATCCTGATCACAAGACTAGTGTATTGGCGCCATCTGGTGGCAAATCTCACACATGTTATAGATGCTGGGGGTTTTGTTTTTTTTGGGGGGGGCGGGTTTTGTTATTTTTGAGAAATAAATACACATAGGAGGAAAAATTAGGCTCTACCATTTCCTTGTTAATATGTATACATACACATATCCTTTTAGCAACATTGAATTATCTTTATTTTAGGAAGAAATGTACTTGCCCAAGGCTACACGATTAGTTCTATTTGTTTGCGAAGGTCTTTTTTTTTTCACATACTGAATCTATATCTCTTTGTAGACTGCACCTACAAAACATGAAGTAAAAGAAAAAATTAAAGCAAAAGCAAGAGGGATAAAGTCTTAATAATTAATAATCATAGGCTAAGATCTCAAATTAGTGTATTTTGAGTTATTTGAGAACTGTTTTGTTGTTTGTTTGTTTGTTTTGTAAAACAAAACCAGAATGCTTTGAAAAAGTAACAACAGAAAAAGAAAAAACACTTGGAAAATAAATATGCTGATGTCAGGAGGAACAAAAGAATCAGTAATAGGGTCAAAAGGTAAGTCAAAGAAATTTCCAAGAAATTCATTCCAAAATAAGAGAAAAAAGAATAGATAAGAAAGTCCAAAAGATCCAATATCTGACACTTTGTTATTGTTCAGTCACTAAGCTGTGTCCAATGCTTTGTGACCCATGGACTGCAGCACATCAGGCTTCCCTGCCCTTCACTATCTCCCAGAGTCTGCTCAACTCATGTCCATTGGGCCAATGATGCCATCCAACCATCTCATCCTCTGTTGCCCTCTTCTCCTCCTGCCCCCAATCTTTCCCAGCATCAGGGTCTTTTCTAATGAGTTGGCTCTTGGCATCAGGTAGCCAAAGTATCGGAGCTCCAGCTACATCATCAGCTTTTGCAGTCAATATTCAGGATTGATTTCCTTTAGGATAGACTGGTTTGATCTACTTGTAGTCCAAAGGACTCTCAAGAGTCTTCTCCAATACCAGTTTGAAAGCATCAGTTCTTCAGTGCTTAGCCTTCTTCATGATCCAACTCTCGTAGAGTTCCAAAAAAAAAAAGGAGAAAGAAAATTGAAACTTTAATGAAATTAGTTTCCCACATCTGAAGATTTGATTTTGCAAATTAAACCCTACCACCAGACTAAGAATTTCTTTGTATATCAGTTGGTAAAGAATCGGCCTGCAACGAAAGGAGACCTAGGTTCCATTCCTAGGTCGGGAAGATCCCCTGGAGAAGGAAATGGCAACCCTCTCCAGTATTCCTGCCTAGAGAGTCGGATACAACTTAGCAACTAAACCACGACCACCACCACCACCAGTTCAGTTCAGTTCAGTCACTCAGTCGTGTCTGACTCTTTGCGACACCATGAACCGCAGAATGCCAGGCCTCCCTGTCCATCACCAACTCCCGGAGTCCACCCAAACCCATGTCCATCGAGTCGGTGATGCCATCCAGCCATCTCATCCTCTGTCGTCCCCTTCTCCTTCTGCCCTCAATCTTTCCCAGCATCAGGGTCTTTTCAAATGAGTCAGCTCTCTGCATCAGGTGGCCAAATCTAAGACAAACCTAGACAGCGTATTAAAAAGCAGAGACATCACTTTGCCAACAAAGGTCCATATAGCGAAAGCTATGCTTTTTCTAGTAGCCATGAATGGGTGTGAGAGTTGGACCACAGAAAAGGCTGAGTCCCGAAGAACTGTGGTGTTGAAGAAGACTCTTGAGAGTCCCTTGGACAGCAAGGAGATCAAACCAGTCAATCCTAAAGGAAATCAACCTTGAATATTCATTGGAAGGACGGATACTGAAGCTGAAGCTCCAATACTCTTGGCCGCCTGATGCCAAGAGCCGACTCATCAGAAAAGACCCTGATGCTGGGAAAGATTGAAGATAGGAGGAGAAGGGAGCAACAGAGAACGAGGTGGTTGGATGGCATCACTGACTCAATGGCCATGAGTTTGAGCAAGCTCCAAGAGATAGTGAAGGACAGGGAAGCCTGGCGTGCTGCAGTCCATGGAGTTGCTAAGAGTCAGACAGGACTGCGCAACTGAACAACGACAAGACCAAAGAACAGTGATATGGCATCCGGACAAGAAGGGTGCAGAATTATGGGTGAAGTACAGACCTACTGGGTCAGTGGTTCTAGGAAAGAAATCTCTAAAGGAAGGAAGTACTTCATAGAAAACTCAATTTGATCGAAAGGATGGATCAACCTGAGGTCTACAGTTTACAGAAACTGTGTAACAAATAAAAAAGACAAAAATAAACTCCAAGAGTTACAAACTGTTTTTTAAAAGGATGCTGTTTCTGAATCTTCAGAAACATTATTTGCATAGTCAGTTCAGTTCAGTTCAGGCTATTTGGGTAGTCAAAATAATGTAAATACTTTGCATTGATTTTCAGTGTTAGAGTACATGAACCTAAGCTTTAATTTTGATTACAGAATGAAATCTTAATAATGAATAATCATGACAGAGTAAGACTAAAGGACAAATCACTGAATTTGGGAGACAGCAGAAAAAGATAATGAAGGGAAAGATAAAGATGTTAAAATCCTTGTCTTGCAAAATTGGAACTTAAGATATACATCACATAGCTGAACCAGATACTAAGAGAGTTAGTGTATTATTAGGTTAGAAAGGTAAGCAACAGAGAAACTAAAATATAGCTATATTAGGAGGAAGAGGAGAAGGGAGTGAGGTGTATTTGGGCTAAACCTTAATCTGCTTAGCCACTTGATGAATTAATAAGTAGAGAAAGAAGACTTTTCTAGAGATACTGAGACAAGATCTGGAAATGGTGCCTCTTGGCCTCACTTGGACTTGGACTGGAGAGTTGGAAAGTCGTGGGGAGAGAGACTGTAGCTTTTAATTGTGGGCATGTACTATTTTGATAAATACAAATTGTGACCTGAGTGACAGAGTTTCTATTTGGCATGATAAAAAAAGGTTTAGAAATAGATGGTAGTGGTGATTGTACAACATTGTGAATGTAATTGACACCACTGATTGTATACTTTAGAAATGATTAAAATAGCATGTCTTGTGTTTATATCTATTTTACTACAATGATAATAAGTGTGTTCTGAGGTAACATTCATCTTTTGCTGAGCCCACCTCCTATAATACCTCTGCTTAGGCAGTTGATTTGGTCCTAAAATTTCAGAAGATGGATTTAAGTGACCAGAACAGCAAAGATGAAAGAACTGTAGAAACAGGGCATTACACAAGTCATTAGGAGGATACTTTATTATCTCTGGATGTGCTGCTACCTGTTCAAATTTTATTCTCATTAAACAGGGCCTGCCAAGGGAGAAAGTTCCCATCTTACAATTGACTTTTTCTTTTTAATTAACTAAATCTTTTTCCATTTTAGGATTAACACTAAAAGAGTTGCTTCAAAAGTAGTTGAGATGACTAAGCTAGGCAAAACAGATTACAAGAGAGGAGCCAGTGAATGAGAAGATGCCTGACTATGGAAATAGTTTGTTGAGGCTGGTACAGATAAGCTCAAGGGTGGCAAACACTGATGATGGCCTTGTCCACTGAAGGGCAGGTGGCAAGACTGAAGGCGGGTGAATGATCCGTGGCCCTTGCACAGCCTGAGCTTGCTGGTGTGATTTTCCTCCAGGAGAAATTTCTGAACTGTGTTTCCTCTGTGTATCTTCCTAAATGAAGCCAGATTCAGCACCCTGAAGGCGTGATTGATGATACTACGCAGCCATTATGAATAATCCATTTAAACTTAAAGGGTTTTACATTTATGTTTACAGAGTAACAGGATCTGTATGCAAAAAGAAAGTTTATGAGCACTGGTATCAGGAAGTGGAGAGAATCTCTGGGAAGAGGAGAGGCTGAGGCGTTAAGAATTGACTTAGGTGTGGCCTGTTTAAAAAAAGGTATACAAAGTTCAATGATAATGAGATGCCTTATTTTGCCTATTAACTCTCAGAGATTAAAATAAAATAATACCAAATTATGCAAAGGATATAGAGAGATGGGTCCGTTCTGTACTCTGGTAATGGAAGTATAAGTTCAACTTATACTTCCAGAGTGGGGCAGAGTTAGAGTCAAGAGCCAGGCAAGGACATGATACAGAGATGTTATCTTATTTGACCGTAGGCAGAGTTGTTTCTAAGGTGTGTGACCCTGGCCAATTTTCTTTTCTTTTTTTTTTTTTTTGAAGAATGATGACTAACGTGGCCCCTATCTATATAAACGATTTGACTTTTAAATATATTATAAAAGTCATAGGCCCAAGTGAAGTACAGTGACTTATCATTGATGGTTTAGAATTATGGGTAGAGGACTACTACTTAGTCCTACTAAGAAACTGCTACTAACTGCTTGCTTATTTGCTGATTGTCCAGTCAGTGCACGTACAGACTTTTGTTACTGTCTGGGCACCGTCTCTTCCTGTTAGATCTAGGAGATATTTGTTCATGTTATTTATTGTCAGAGGCATTATTCCTGGATAATTTCATCATCTCCCACCACATGAAAAAGGTAGCACAATGCTACAACTCTTCAAAAGCTGTCTGATTGGAATCGTGCAGATCTTCCTCTTTCTGCAGTTTCCGCAATGCCACTTATTTCACACTGGCTGCATCATGACTCATGGCACTGATTGATTCACTGTGGTGCCTGTGAATAACAGCTCCAGGGACTCTATCAAAGGTTACTTTGTTACTCTACTGTGTTGATAATGACCACAAATGTAGGCAGTGTCTTACTTAGTCCAGTTTATACTGTTAAGACAAAATACCACAGACTGGGTATCTTATGAATGATAGAAATTTGTTTCTCACGGTTCTGGAGGCTGGAAGTCCAAGATCAGGGTGCCAACATGGTCAGGGCAGAGCTCGGGGGGATCTCTTTTGCAGAAGCATTAACCCCATTTATAAGGCTCCACGTCCTAATTCCCTCCCAAAGGTCCCACCTGCTCACACCATCACATGGGGCCTCAGGATTCCAACATGTGATTCTGGAGGGGATACATATTCAGACCATAGCACCAAGAGTAGACAGGAAAATGAGAATAAATTTCTGGCCATGTGAAATTTGCCATCTGGAGTTTTATAGTGTAAACAAAAAACAACACATCTTCTAACCACATCTTCTCCTGAACTGCCCTTTTTTTTTTTTTTTTTGAGAACTGACTTAAGAATTTCTAAAGTTTTCTTTTTTTTTTTAATTGGAGCACAATTGACTTACAATAGTATATTAGTTTCAGGTGTACAATTCTCTTGAACTCTTTAGGCCATGATGACCACATTCCTGGAATGCCACCTCCTTCATAACTGACCACACCATACTCCTGCCTTCCACACATTGCCACCATCCAGGAGGACAGGCAAGGCAGAGCGAAAGAGCAATCCCATTCACACAAGGAATGACCATACTTCAGCTTGCACAGGTTAAGAGAACATGTCATCACCTGTTAATCAGAGGCAAGACAGGGCATTGATCTGAAGTGCCCCACTGGCACTGCAGAGCAATGATCTCAAAAGTCTTTACAGGCGATAGGAGCAGCCTGCCATGCCTCATATGGTGTGGAGCCTGCAAAGGGGTGGGGTCCACCCTGGGTGGAGCCGTGGGGAGCTCACAGTGTAGGGACACGTGTATGTAGCCCCTCATCCTCAACTGCTGTAGATAGAAGAAGCAGAGCAGTATGAACGTGGGTCCTGGGGAAGCCTCATATCTAGGCACTCAAGCCCAAGGGTGAATAGTGACCATTGGTAACCCAGAGTCCTAAATTCATTCTGTGTCCAGGATATATTTGAGTCATGAAAAATCAATTTGTCAGCACCATTCTGGTGACCCACTGCTGTGTGATCCCACAAGAGAAATACCACACCAGCCAGAAGAAACTGTCTACTTACCAGGCACCCTCCTGGAAACAGGGCCTGGCTTGAGTCCATAGGTGAACTTCTATGGGGCAGCTGGTTGGCCACACACATGGGGTAAGGGAGCAGTGTCCCGAAGGGGAGAAGTAGGACTTGGGCCCACAGAAGTCCCAGCCCAAGCTCAGGATACCTGATTCAGATGGCACTGCTGGCCCCAGTCAGTCCCAGACACCAGAGGGGAACTTCCTAAGTAAAAGGCAGTTCAAAGTATAGGGGACCCTTCAGGGGCTAGGCTCCAGATCACGGTCCTGTCCACTCAGGTCTGAGGACTGCACTGGCCCCAAGTATGTAAATTAAATGGCCACCAAGGGATGGAATTCGAGGAGTTCAAGACGCCACATATTCACATACTAGCCAATGTGATCAGAACAGAAACTGGAGCTAATGGATTGCATGTTGTATCACAGCACTGCTTCCAGAAGAATGTTGTTAAAATGCTTGTGCTTTCCACAAGCAGTGAGTCCAGCAACATCACCACCAAAAGCAGCTGCCAGTCATGGAGCTCTACTAAAGGCCATTTAAGCTCATAGCATTCTCATAACAACCCTGAAGTAGGTACTATCATGACCTCATTTTACAAATAAGGAACCTGAAGTTCTCAGAAGCAAGAGCTGAGCTGACTCTTTTCTTCCTTGCTATATGAATTAGTTAATAATCTGAGTAGATTACTTTATAATCTTACATAGATATGAATCTTTAAGGTAGTCCCCATGATAAGTGTATTAGATGAACAAAGTCAGGTGAAGGGCTTTGAAAAGTCTGTAACAACTTTTCTCAACTAGAAACACTAGTTCTAGAAGCTGCTGAAGACTGTGTGTGCTCGGTCGTGTCCGACTATTTGCAATCCCATGGACTATAGCCTGCCAGGATCCTCTGCCCATGGAATTTTCCAGGCAAGAATACTGGATTGGGTTGCCATTTCAGAAGGGAGGAATTTCATGATGAAAAAAATTTAGAAATGATGAATATGATCTCTGCCTATTAGAGAGTCATAAGTCATGTTAATATATAGGTTATGCCAACTGCATAAAAGAAACCTACTTAATTCTGTTTAACCCAGAACCTCCCAAACCATCTCTATAAGCAAGAATCCTCCATTCAAATTACAGATCAGCCATTTATGAGTTGGGTGACCTTCATCCAGGTAAACTTGGACTCTCTGAGACTGTTGCTTATTACCTGCCAAGTGGAACTAATAAAATACCACCTCCTTACAAGAACTACATAAAACCAAGCATGGACAGTACATAGTATACAGTGCCCATCATACAATGGTAGTTTCTTTCCTGCTTGTCTTAAAAGAATTCACATAGAGTCCTCAGGAACATGAATTAAGCCACTCAGGTCTTTTTATTTGCGTGTGCAACATTTGATAGAAGTCAGAAAACTTGCTTGTCTTACATGATTCTATGTTTCATACAATTTCTATAACTTCTGAGGAGGTATTGGATAATCAGTAAGCAGGTAACCATTGATCAATAAATGTATTGAAAATATAGAAGAAATTCATAACAGAGTTGTCTTCACAAAAATGCTTATGGTCTCACTAAATACTCAGATTAATTAAGGGCTAACTAAAGAGTATATATAGGTCCCAATCCCTTACCTGAAACTTATAGGGCCAATGCATTTTGAAACAGAATTTTTAGGATTTTAAAAAGCAACATTGTGTGGGGGTATAAGATATGGTACTTATGCATCCCCAGAAGAGTTTATCTGAGGTAGTATTCATAATCAGACATTTTGATATTTCCTCAGTGAAATGTGTAATAGTCATTGTTGTTGTTTAGTCGGTAAGCTGTGTCCGAATTTTAGCGACCCCGCGAACTGCAGCCCACCAAGCTCTTCTGTCCATGGGATTTCCCAGACAGGAATACTGGAGTGGATTGCCAGTTCCTTCACCAGGGGATTTTCCTGGTCCAGAGATCGAACCTGCCTCTCCTGTGTTGGCAGGTGGATTCTTTACCACTGAGCTGCCGGGGAAGCCATTATAGAGAATAAATAAAGATAATAATTATACTAACATAGTCAGTTCAGGCAGACTTACATCTCACTGAGTTTGGGAACCACTTTGAAAGAAAACCGTTCAGTTTTCAGAGCTTTGGGGATTTAGGAACATTGGGAAAAGCTTTGAGAGCCTGTTATATGGGCTAAGTAAGCATATACCCTGGAAAAGCAAAGTGGGAGATACGTTGAAGCCAGAAGACTTTGTGGAAGTTCTATGAATCAGGCATCATTTGAGCTATGTGTGTGAAAGTCGCTCAGTTGTGTCTGACTCTTTGTGACCCCATGGACTATACAGTCCATGGAATTCTCCAGGCCAGAATACTGGAATGGGTAGCCTTTCCCTTCTCCAGGGAATCTTCCTAACCCAGGGATTGAACCCAGGTCTTCCACATTGCAGGCAAATTCTTTACCAGCTGAGCCACAAGGGAATTAATTTTCTATTTCTGGTGAGTGAAGTTCCCACATCTTATCAACCCGTTACACCTACCAAGCTATGTTTTCCTGCTTAAGCCACTAGGAGCCTGCAGAAGGCTTTGTAAATTGCTTTCCTGAAATAGGAAACTGAACTGAACTTCCTGAAATAGTTTCTATAGTCAGATAAAAACCTAACCACTGAGATTTGTCTGAAGTGAAGACCAAAAGAGGGTGATAGAGGTACTCATTGGAGTGTGGACACGCTTAAGGAGAGAAGCTGGTGGGAACCTATGAGAGGATGTAGTCTCATCTGTGAATGAAAACATATTGGCTTCCGTTTCTTGCCAATTCCAGTCTCCTAATAGTTCACCCCACACAATGGATCCTTTGTCTTATGGTCAAGACGTCAAACTTGGAATCTTTCCCATTCCATTCCCAATCTTCAGTGTTTTTGGTTTACCTACTGGATGACTGATTTTCTCTGTGCTCGCTTCGGCAGCATATATACTAAAATTGGAATGATTTTCTCTGATAGCCCCTCTTCTTTCCTCTCTCACATCCACTTCTCTTTTTTCTCCCTTGTCTTAAATCATCTTTTGTCTATTTCTCCTGAAAGACATCCTCCATCAGGAAGGGTAGAAATCTGCCTTGCCCAGGGCCTTGCCTCTTGCCACTCCTCAACCCACCTCTGAAAGGTCAGGGCAGCCCACAGCTGTAGTCACACTTCCTGCCTAACAACACTGCTCATGAGAGGTCACTGCCAGGAGAGGTGAGTCAAAAGTATAAGGGAAATATTGAAATAGGGGAATCTGAGCAGAGACTAGAGGCAAAGCATTTAAGTGGTTGCTTGCCTGTAAGAACAGGAAGGATAAGGGAAATTAGGGACTAAATGATGAAAGAACAGGAAAAGAAAAGCCAGGCAGAGTAAGACAAACTTTTCCTTCCTCCAGTCTCCCATTTATGGATGTCCCTGACTCGAGTGTGTTACTGCCTAGAAGGCTAAAGCAGAAAAAACCCTAAGGAAAGGAAATCTCAAAATCAAGTCACATAGTGAATCCTTATTGCCATTTTTGAAGATCTCTTCTGTACCCCTGCCTGTCTAAACTATTTCTTAATAGATCTGAGTTCAGAGGAAATAGGCTGGGGCAACCACTTACACCCTCTATTTATTCAACTCCATAGCATTTCTTCTCTGAGTAGATCCAGTCCCTTTTCTGCTGAAAATATTCTTTCACCAACTTTCTTGTTTTTCAGAACAAAAAAAAAAAAGAAAGAGGTACTGAGTGAGCATAAAATTCCCTCCAATCCCATTCATTCTACTTCTGTTGAGCATCTAATGTGAGCATTATTCTACTTATTGGACATAGTTTTAAAAAATAGTTCTCTATTCTCATCACTCTCCTGACCCACCCTCCCTCTAAACCCCTATGCCAAACTCTTTATAAGACCAGCATCTGCTTACCTGGCATGGCATAAGAGATCAGTGTTGGCTGAATGAATTTCTAAAAGGATTCATAGAAAGAATAGGGAGAGCCCCCAAAGAAGAGGAAAACAAGACTAGGAGAAAGTGGCTGGGGGTGAGGGAGAAACAAAGCGAGGGAAGAGAAGATGCAAAATGACAGGTAGCAAAAGATGGGAGGGGGAAGAGTTGAGAAGGGTCAGAAAAATGAATGCTGTCTTTGCCCCAGAACATGTTTGATCTCGGTCTGCACCAACAATAACACTGCACCAAGGTGGTACACCTACAATCAGGGGTCAGGAAAAGAAACTTGGTCCATATGGTTTTTCAAATACAGTCACAGGTAGAGTCATTTTAATTTGCATCTACGGCAGAGAAGTGCTTCTTGGGAAGCCCAGGAGGTTTATGTGAGTGCTCTAGAAGCTCATGGTGGCTAGCTGGGAAGGACATGGGTAAGGATGCATTAAACTCTTGTACTCCACATCTAAAGGCCTCCAGACCAGGGAACAGCCTAATGACCAAGATCATAAAAGAGACTGTCTTATCTTTTTCCAGGACAAGGGATAGACTCCAAGAGACAGAACCTACAAAGATCAGACATCATCACCATCTTGTGCCACCTCTAATCCTAGGAACAAAATACAAGTCGGCTGAACCCTAGGGAAAGAAGATTTATATTTTTGTATTTATCAGAATAGTCCAGCTTCTCTTGCCAAACCCTTCTTTGCAGAATACTTAAGGATGAGAACAGTAAGGAAAAGAAGTGAAAGGAAGACAAAAGTGAGAAGGTGAAGAAAAGTTACTTCATGATTCAGATGTTATCTGGACTTTCATGTCACTACAGGACATAAGAATGTACTTTTCAAGAATAAAAGTTACATAATTACAGTGAGGAATCACTTGGCCTGATTTGGATAACTTGCAGAATGTCAAATCAAAAGGACGGGGGCTTTTGTGGCATTTGCCTCCCTTGAGATCACAGGCAACAGCAGGACTCTTACAGACAGCTTTGACTGCATCTAGTTCCTCATGGATAAATATGTATTGGGGTATGCATGCGTGGTCTTTTGACTTCAACTTCGGTGCCATCAGGGCATTGCATTCCCTATCCATCATGTCAGACCTAAGATAGTCTTTGTTGTTCTCTAAAAGAACCTCAGCTCTGAGCATCCTGTCTCCGCCAACTTCATCTTCACTGGTGATGGTGTCTTCTGGTTGCACCACTTCTTTGTTGCTAACCAGCAGGGTTTCCATGCTTCGGCTGTCCAGTCCTTCCTTAGTGGCCTCAACTTTGTCCTGTGAGTCACTGGACAGAAACTCATCCAGTAGCTGGTCACTTTCCTCCAGGACGGCTGCTGCCATCTGGAGTCCCACACCCAGGCCCACCCCTAGGCCCAGCAGCAGCAACAACATCATGAAGAAGATCTGCACCAGAGTCAGCTTCATTTTGCCTGGTGGGAAGAAGGGAAACAGAGGACTGACTTTGAGATGAAACTTGGCTCCAGTAGAGATCCTAAACTCCCCAAAACCCCGAAAGCATAGTCTTTGGGGTCTTCTCCTCCCTCTTCTCCACATTATCCATCCCTCACCCAAGGCGGAGATCCTTTCTCACTCTTTTCCCATTCTCCTGCCCTCTCATTCATTCCCTGTTGCTGTGGAATAATGTGTGGATCATGCAGTACTGCCAGATGACCAGGGAAGCTGTTCTATAATTGGGTCACATATGGGGAATCAGGGGGGAAGGTTGGCATCAATTGACTTTTAAACAGAAATTAGTTCCAAGTCACCAAAAAGAATAGGTAAAAAGATGAATACAGTGTCACTTTTTCCTTGAGAGAAATTCTTTTAGAAACTTATTCTCAGTAAAAGACTAGAATTACCATAGGAGACCAACTCCCTAATTTTTTTTCCCAAATTAATTTTTGCTCATTCAAGTATTTATTATTCTCCCAGCTACCCACCTTCCCCCCAAAAGATCAAAAGGAATAGAAAAAGTACTATAGTTCATTTTCGCTCCTAAACTGAGGCTGATATGGAAGGGAGATTGGGGAGGGGAGACTGGAGGGAGGGAGCCAAATTTCCCCTTGCTAAAACTGCATCTTGTCAAGTCAAATCCTTTCTACTACTATAGATTTCTTAGCACTTGGGTATTTCCTGCTGATTAGTTTTTATAGTCTTTAAGGAGGATAGGGATTAAGAATGAAACCAAAGTAAACCAAACAAATGAGCATCAGAGTTCCCCTACTAATAAAGATCCTAAAGAGGCTGAGAGAAGGAGTATGTGCCTTTGTCCTGCTATGCCAGCCTCATGCCCCTATCAAAGAGAGACCTTCCCTACCAGAAAAAAATATTGCTATAAAGAACACTTTTGAGACAATTGATAATACAAGAATATTGTCAATGGAGTAGATAGGAGTGCTATGTCAGTGTTTGATATGTGGAACTTCAAATTTATACTACAGTTGTCAAAGAAGATATCTTTGTTCTTAGAAAATGAATCCTAAAATATTGCACAGGGTCATGATACAAGCAACTTACTCTCCAAGATTCCAAATAAAGATCATATGGGGACTTCCCTGGGGTCCAGTGGTTAAGACTCCACGGTCTCACCGGATAGGGCCTGAGTTCAACCTTCGGTAGGGGGAACTAAGATCCCATAAGCCAGGTAGTGTGGCCAAAAAAAAAACGTGGATCATATGTATGTATGTGCATGTGTGTTTACAGAAAAAGAAAGAAGAAAAGTTTAATGAGGGAAAGAAAAATTTTAAATATTGTGACTAGAAAAGGGTATTTAGAAGTTCCTTGTATTATTGTTGCAACATTTCTATAAAGTTACAAATATTTTTAAAAAAAAAATTTTTTTAAACCATGCTGCACAGCTTATGGGATCTTAGTTCCCCAACCAGGGATCAAACCCAAGCCTTCCATAGCGAAAACATGAAGTCTTATTAACTGGACCACCAGGAAGTTCCCTCAAATTTTTTTAATTTTTAAAAAAAAGAATTTCTCATGTCTTCCCCTGGAATGCCCAATAACACTGTGACTTACCTACATACCTAGATAGCATCAGAGATGCTTGTGTCTTCTTGGTTTCCAATTTTTTCCCTCCCAGGTTTTCCTGTTCTCTGAAAAGTACCCTGGATGCTGGTCTGGAGAAAAACGGTTATCCTCTAGCGGCTTCTGTGCTCTTAAACCCAGACTTACTTCCTACACCCATTTCCACTCCCACTCCCCTTGCCTAGCACTGAATAAACACACAGCCAATTGTCCTTTCCGCTCCCATGAACACTTTGAAGTCAAGCTACTAGGAAGGCAGCTATGCTCACCACTATACCCCCAACGCCAGGCTACTTGGATATTGAAACAGATCCAGACATCTAAGACAGGAAATGTCTCCAGTCTGGGAAACTGCAAATGGTTTTATCTACCCAATCAATTGTTCCACTTCTGAGTTATACCCACTATCCTGTGGTTTATAGCAACCTGACCTTGCCCTTAAATTTCAGTCATTTCCTTATATTTTCTACATGTATTTCCTTTCAACTTACCTTGTCATTTCTGAAATCTCAAAATCTTTGGACTGTATTTGGTTCCTCCCTCCAACATGGTTATTTTGCTTTTTGCACTTTAGAACTGTATCGTGACTCCATGAGAAGATTTGGCTATTTGAGTCAATGATGATTGTTTACATATCTTTATCTATGAAGCCTATCCCAGCCCTCCATTCTCCACTTCCTGTTTCCAACCCTCAGCCAATAAATTCATGTCAGGTTTTGGAAACCTGATGATTTAGTCCTAGATAAGAGAGTATCCATAGCAACTGTTAGCCCCTATAGCCTTGGTGAGTAAAGTCAGGAGGTTACAGTGTTGATTCTACTCATTTCTTTAGCTGAAAGTGACATCATGAGATAATATTTTTAGAGCATCCTGGAGCTCATTAAACAGTATGAAAATCCTCTCTAGACATAAACAGAGAACTTTAGGAGGATGATTTGCTGTGTCTTTCAGGCAGGAGTTCTCAAATGGTGGTCTTGGAACAGCTTCTGTGATCTGCAAAGTCTATCAGGCTGAATTCTACACTGCCGATGTTGATTCACAATAATAGTAATAACAGCATGCATGCTTAGTCACTCAGTCATGTCTGACTCTTTTCAACCCTTTGGACTGCAGCCTGCCAGGCTCCTCTGTCCATGGGATTTTTCAGGCAAGAATACTGGAGCGGGTTGCCATTTCCTTCTCTAAGGGATCTTCCTGACCCAGGGATCGAACCCAGGTCTCCTGTCACAATTGCAGGCGGATTCTTTACCCACTTAGCCATGGGGGAAGCCTAATAATAACAGCAACAAACTATTGTGGAGCACTTACTTCATGCTGGGCACTTACTGCATTTCACCCTCACAATTTGCTCATGCT
Organism: Cervus canadensis; assembly: GCF_019320065.1. Taxonomy (NCBI): domain Eukaryota; kingdom Metazoa; phylum Chordata; class Mammalia; order Artiodactyla; family Cervidae; genus Cervus; species Cervus canadensis. The sequence continues at coordinate 23,923,349 of NC_057391.1, forward strand.
ATCCGTCTTTGGTGTCTGTTCTGCCCTTTCATTCTGACATGAAGGTGAAGTAAAAGTGCTTCTGCTGAGCCCAATAGCTGTCTGGAGTCAGCAGAGATAAAACATCCAACTATATACACCATTTGTTTCTTTATGAGTGTTAAGTCATGTCAGACTCTTTGCGACCTAATGGACTGTAGCCTGCCAGGCTCCTGTATCCATAGGATTCTCCAAGCAAGAATACTGGAGTGGGTTGCCATGCTCTGCCCCAGGGGATCTTCTCCCTCCAGGGATTGAACCCACGTCTCCTGCGTTAGCAGGCGGATTCTTTACCACTGAGCTATTGGGAAAGCTCCCTGCTTCTTTATAATTGGTTACTATTAGGGATTTGAGGGAGAAGGAAATGGCAACCCACTCCAGTGTCCTTGCCTGGAGAATCCCAGGGACAGAGGAGCCTAGCGGGCTGCTGTCTGTGGGGTCGCACAGAGTCGGACACGACTGAAGCGACTTAGCAGCAGCAGCAGCAGCAGCAGCATTAGGGATTTGAAATTAACCCTTGATTCAACATGAAGAAAAGATCTATGTCTGTGGTCTAAGTATGACCGTTAGGCTGGACAGGTTTGTAAACTTTATTTAATTAATGTATTTATTTTGGGGGCTGTGCTGGGTCTTCCTTGCTGTGCTGGCTTTTCTCTAGTTGCAATGAGCAAGGGCTACTCTCTAGTTGCAGTGCATTAGCTTCTCATTGTAGTTAGTTTCTCTTCTTGCAGAGCAGAGGGCTCTAGGCCTGTGGGACTCAGTAGTTGCAGCTCATGGGCTCAGTAATTGCAGCTCCTGGGCTCTAGAGCAGAGGCTCAATAGTTGTGGAACACAAGCTTAGCTCCACAGAATGTGGGATCTTCCCAGACCAGGAATCAAACCTGTGTCTCCTGTATTGGCAGGCAGATTCTTTATCACTGAGCCACAAGGGAAGCCCTGGACAGGTTTTTATTCTTATTTTTTCCTCTTCTAGGCTACAGTTTTCACATCTTCTGTAGCTCTTCATAAGGATGATATGAATATTATACAATGCACTGCATGTAAAAGGGTAAAAGTATTAGCCTTTGTGATTATCGTTACTAACTATGGTGGAGATAACGAAGATAATGGTGACCTCCTTCAAAAGGTCCCATGCATGCACTGCTGTACTCTGCCCCCGATGCTGCAGCAGGCCACCATCACCCCACGCCTCCACTGGAGACTCCTGGACACTCACGGGCAAGTCTGGGTCAGTCTCTTATGGGGTCACTGCTCCTTTCTCCTGGGTCCTGGTGCACACAAGGTTCTGTTTGTGCCCTCTGAGAATCTGATCACAGTCACAGAAAACTAACCAAACTGATCACATGGACCACAGCCTTGTCTAACTCAGTGAAGCTATGAGCCATGTCATGTAGGGCCACCCAAGAGGGACGGGTCATGGTGGAGAGGTCTGACAAAACATGGTCCACTGGAGAAGGGAATGGCAAACCACTTCAGTATTCTTGCCTTGAGAACCCCATGAATAGTAAGAAAAGGCAAAAAGATAGGACATTGAAAAATGAACTCCCCAGGTCAGTAGGTTCCCAATATGCTATGGGAGGTCAGTGAAGAAATAACTCCAGGAAGAATGAAGAGATGGAGCCAAAGCAAAAACAACACGCATTTGTGGATGTGACTGGTGATATAAGTAAAGTCCAATGCTGTAAAGAGCAATATTGCATAGGAACCTGGAATGTTAGGTCCGTGAATCAAGGCAAATCGGAAGTGGTCAAACAGGAGATGGCAAGAGTGAACATCGACATTTTAGGAACCAGTGAACTAAAATGGACTGGGATGGGTGAGTTTAACTCATATGACCATTATATATACCACTGTGGGCAGGAATCCCATAGGAGAAATGGAGTAGCTCTCATAGTCAACGAAAGAGTCTGAAATGCAGTACTTGGATGCAATCTCAAAAACAACAGAATGATCTCTGTTTGTTTACAAGGCAAACCATTCAATATCACAGTAATCCCAGTCTATGCCCCGACCAGTAATGTTGAAGAAACTAAAGTTGAATGGTTCTATGAACAACTAGTAGACATAAGCATAGGACTAGGTATATAAAGCCATGAGACTGGAGAAGACTGAGTGTCAAAAGAAGGTCGGTGTTCTACTTTGTTGCTTTTTTTTTTTTTTTTTTTTGAGACAGGAAAAATAACAGCTTGCTTATTGATAATAAAGACCAAGCAGAGAGGAAAAACTGATAATGCAGGAGAGAAAGGAAAGAATTGTTAGAGCAATGATTCTGAGTGCTCAGACTCTGAAGGCGCATTGCCTAAGTTGATGAGTGTGCATGTGTTATTTTATCTGTGAATTGCACTACAGGATAGTAAGTGGGGCATAACACATGTTTTGCTATAAAAGATTAGATCTGGTGATATGGTTGAGAACCACTGGTTTAAAAGAATTAGTGGTGGTCAGAGTTCTTTCTACACTGTGGACAAGGGAATTTCCCCCTCATTTTCACAAGTGTTACTTGCAAATTAAGCAAATTGTGAAATTGCAAGTGTTACTCTTTAGTGACAGTTGGCTGCATATAAGAATGCAGGTCAGCCTTGGGCTGGAAGATTTCCAGTTGTGAGGAGTTTCTTAGGATGGGAGACAGAAACAAAAGAAGGGAAAGAATGCTAAACAATGTCTTACTAATAAGGAATCTAACTCTGCTTATGTGCCAAATAAGTATTAGGTTTTTTTCCCCAGAGTTTTTGTCACTCACATACCCTCCAGATACACAGAAGTCTTGGTTTGAGGGGGGTCATTTTTTTCAGAACTGGAAACATTATTTGAGATGACCTGATATCTAAACACGGACCTTCATTAAATCCCAGAGTGCTCAAATGTATGCAGAACTTAGCATCCGTTTACCCTGACCCAGAGAACACAATGAGGTCTAGTCTACTAAGGGTATTTGGCAAATATAGTGAATACTTCCTCATTATGTTATGTAGTGTAGTTCTTACAGAAATGATTCTAAAGGTTATGCTCTGCTCAAGGGTGGCCAGCTGAGGGGACAAGTAGAGAGTGAAACCTAATCCATGGTCTGCTTGGCAAACTGTACAAACTGGAAGAGACTTAACATACCTGAGAGGAAGTGACTTTTCTTCCAATTCATACAAATGTGGTGATTTAGGGTCTTTTCTGCCTGAGCCACCAGGGAAGCCCTTAGGTTTTCTAGAGAACTAAATAGATGGCTTTGCATTTTGCCTCAGACATGACCTCATATGACCCTTACAACTTCTTCACAAAGTAAGAAGCAGTAGAATTTCTTTCTTTTTTTCTTTCTTCCTTCCTTCCTCTCTCTCTCTCTTTCTTTCACCAAGGACTTCCCTGATGGTCCAGTGGTTGAGATCCCTTGCTTCCACAAGGGGGCATGGGGTTGGATTTCTGGTTAGAGAACTAGGATCCGGCAAGCTGCCCTGTGAGGTGCAGCAATAATTAGAAAAACAAAAACTGAGGCCACGTTGGTAGTGGGTGGCAGGGTGGAAGAACCGGAGTGGGACCCAGATCTAACGACTCCCACAGGTTGTTCTTTCTCGTACACTATCCTCCTTGCCCCTGATAGTTTGTTCCAGCTGAAGTCATTTCCTCATGGATCTAGAGAACAATCAGTTACCACTGATGCCCAAAACTATCTTGCAAATGTAAGATGGATATTTTCAGCTATTGTTGAGAATTGTAACAGTTCACATTTGTAAAATGTGATACACGGACTGGCTCACAATCTGTAGAACCCAGCCCTTCTAACCTCTGCCAGATCGTTCACTCATAATTCTTTTATCCCCCTCTATCACCGCAACGCTCCTAATTCAGGCTTTTACCTCTTCAGGTCCTGACTAGGCCTTGGACCGTTTGGTATGTGACCCTCTGGGGATATTACTACACTATGTGACCCTATGGGGATATTATTGCACTATGTGACCCTATGGGGATATTACTGCACTATGTGACCCTATGGGGATATTATTGCACTATGTGACCCTATGGGGATATTACTGCACTATGTCTTGTTCTTTCTAAATGACTGACTTTGGCAGCTTCAGGACATTGGAGGAGTTTTGTTAATAATATATGATCCATGAATGAGCCCACAACCTGATACAACAGGAACTTTTAGAACCAACAAAGTCTAAATAATGAGCTCCCCCAAATCACATCTGACCTTTGACTCCTCTATCCAAGTTCTCTGTCTTCTCACAGCCTACACCTTTGCTACACCTTTAGGAAAGATGCCAGCTCACTGACATTCTGGATTAATTGTATTCTCTATAAAAATTATGTTCATCTGTTTTTATCAATCAATGTAACACTCACTGACTTCTTTGAAACAGGTTTACAACTATCTTTTGAGACATTTTGCATAGCATTTTTTTGGGAAATGATTTATTAACTGATTTTGCATGCCAGAGAAGCAAACGAGTTTCCCTGTAAGTTACACTACAGTAAGTCCCCTACATACGATCCTTCATGTTGTGAGCTTTCAAAGATGGGAACATGTGTTTGTATGTGCAGTCATGTAAGTTAGCCCACTTGTCTGTGTACATTGCCTTGTGCGTAATCCTCTAGAAGTGGCTGTGCCTTTGTGTATTTACTGTACAGAGTAGAGTAGTACAGAATCTTTCAAGCCCAGCATGTCCGAAAGCAAATGTAAAAGCAGAGGTAATGTCGTTGGTACTGCTAAGAAGCACCAAGCAATGGTGGAACTTGCTCTCCAACACAAGGAGCTAACTGATGAAGACCTGATGGAACTGGAGGCCCAGGGAAAGGATGAAGAGAGACAAAAGGAAGAAGTGACTGAAGAACCAAAGAGTTTTACAACACAGGAAATGGCAAGGAGATTTTCTCTATTTGAGGAGGCACTATTGGTTTTGGGGGCACAGGACCAGAACATAGAACAATACATGAAGGTTGCAGCAGGCATAATGCAGCATAATGCAATCCAGGGCTACCATGTCGTCTGTGATGAGAAATAAAGGGCAACTGCCAGACATCACTGGATTGTTTTTCCAAGAGGGTGGATAGAATTGAAGCCTTCCTTCATGGCTCAATGGTAAAGAATCTGCCTGCAATGCAGGAAACACAGGCAGAGTTCAATCCTTGAGTCAGAAAGATCCCCTGGAGGAGGGCATGACAACCCACTCCAGGATTCTTGGTGGGAAAATCCCATGAACAGAGGAGATTGGCAGGCTACAGTCCGTAGAGTTGCAGAGAGTCGGACATGACTGATGAGCCTGACCATGAGCACGACGAGATAGAAGCGAATCCAGCAAGGAAGCAGAACCTGTGCCATCAGCGTCAGGCATGAGTGAAACTGCAGCTTGCCCTCTGTCTCCTCTGCTGATGACCCTTCAGCTCTACCATCCCACCCCTTCTCTCTCTCCTCCAGTCAGTAACTCTTCTTGCTTATTCATTGGAGCCAGCACCTGTATGCCAGCTCTTGTACTGTACTACTGTACTTTTAAACATACTGTACTGTAAGATTAAAAATGCTTTTTTCAATTTTTGTGTTTTTGTTTTATATATATTACTTGTATAAAAACTAATATATAAAACACAGCCCATGGAGTAGCAAAGAGTTGAACACGACTGAGTGACTTTCACTTCACATATCCATAGGTGCAGAAACCAGGAATACAGAAGGCCAATTGTACTGCACCATTCTATGCCTACAAGGGACTTGAGCTTCCCTGGATTTTTATATTTGTGGGGGTCCTGGAACAATCCCCTGTGGATACCAAGAGATAACTCTACAGGTTTTGAATTAACACCACTTAGACATCTTTCATACCAAACCAGTGAACTGAGTCAGGATTTCTAGAATTTTTTTTGGTCAAAAAGCAGATAGCTTCTGAGACCACTGATTCAAGAGCCAACAAAACAAGAATTAGCTGTATAAGACCAAATGAAATAATAAGGAACATTTGTGGTTACTTGTTAGGAATATTGTTTTAATGTTCTACATTAATGTTAATGTTTTAATGTTCTATTCTGAATATATTAATATAAATAAGGCTTTTTTCTTTCTTCTTAAACTCTCAGTAAGCCAAAGCAAACTATTGGACTCTGCTTTTTTTTAACTGAAATAAACATCTAAAGATGATATTTGATTCTCACTGACCCACACACTTGAGCCATAAATTTACCAAATCTCCTTACTTTTCTTGGCAATATAACTATTTGCATAGATTCAGTAAGAATCTGCCCTCTTTTTTATCGAAGTATAAGAAAAAATTAGTTATGCAACCAAGACCTTGTCCAGATATCACTTTTGACAATGATGTTCATTTAATCTGTATGATGAAATCATATTTACAAAGTCTTCTCAGGGAAGTTCGTCTAGGACCTGGCTTATCAGGTCCCAGGTTTGCAGGAGGTAGGAAGACCACTTACTGGCCACGAACTTTAAGAAATCATAAGAACCTTGAGAAGAAAGGGATTTACCCAAATTTATATGTACTATGGGTAAAATCTGGTGGAAAGAGTTTCCTGGGATCGGGCTTGGTTTTTCTAAATTCAAGATAGCAAATAGTAGAGCCTTTTAAAGTCCAATCTGAAATTCTTTAAGAGAAATTCCAGAAAGAAAATACTTTTGTGGCCTTATCAATAAATACAGCTCTAGATTTATAAAGAAGACTTAAGGAACCTATATGATAAATTAACACTCTTGCTGCACCTGCACAAATAATCAGGCCAAACCAACAGTCTTGCCCTTTTGCTTTTTGTATTTTCCAGTGAACTGAGAGTTTCTTAGTCTATCTGTGTTCTGTTCTCGGTGCCTAGCCCAGTGTCTGACATAAAGAAGGTAATTAACATTATTTATTAGAAAAATCAATATCAGGGGACCCACTTAAGTGGTCCAGTGGTTAAGACTCTACACTTCCACTGCAGGAGGCATGCATTGGATCCCTGGTCAGGAAGCTAAGATTTTACATACCACTTGGTGTGGTCAAAAAAAAAAAAAAAGATCAGGTTATGAAATTGTATGTGCACCTGATTTCAACTGTGAAGCAGTCAGGAGCACTAGGGAGGCCAGGTGAGGAGCTGTCCACACTTGGTTCCCAAATCCCACCTTTAACTTGGGGAGAAGGTGAGTCCTAAAAATAAACTCACAGTTAGCATTAAAAATACTTTAGGAATAAATGAGCACATATTAAAAAAATAAAATGAAAGGAGAAATGAAACAAGACAGGCAAAACTCTGATTATCGTTGAAGTTGTGTGTGGTGGGCACTTGAAAACTAATAATACTTTTTATTATTTTTTTATTTTTTATTTTATTATAAATTTATTTATTTTTAAATAAATAACATTCAAATAAATTTATTTATTTAAATATTTATATAAATTTATTTATTTATTTAAATAAAATTATAAATAAATTTATTTATTTATTTAAATAAAATTATAAATAAATTTATTTATTTTTATTTTTATTATATTATTATAAAGTTTTTTTTTTTTTTTTTTAACCTTGAAGGGAAAGGAAAGGATAACAAGGAAATCTGAGGGCTTCGTGTGGGAGGAAGTAAGCTCAGGCAATTTTTCTGTTCTGTTTAGGGTTTTTTTCATGTAATAGTTCAAACTACTCCAAGTCACCTCTGCTTTGCCCTGCTGACAGCTGGGGGTGGGGGGTGAGGGAAGATATGCAAAATGTCAGAGGTTTCAGGGAAACATGAGCTCTGGAAGGAAGTGCTCAAGTGGCCTTGAGTCAGCCCTGAGTGTTGGCAAGATTCACTCCACATGGGCCTTTGGCTAAGCCATGTCAGATCTGAGATGGCCAGTGGCCAGATATTGCTCTGAGCAGAATAGGAATGGAATGCTCTAAGGTCTAAGAACAAGGCAGGGGAGGTGGGTAGATGTATGTGGGCTGAATCAGTGCCGGAGGCCAGGAGAGAGATGGAGAAAGGTAGGGAGCGCTGCGCCCTCTAATTGTCATTCCCTACCTCAGCAGAGGGAATCTGGATGCAGTGGAGCCCTAGGAGAAAGAAAGCAGGAAGAATGGAAGTTGTTCATTTGCATTAGACTACAAACATTCCTGGCGTTTAAAGTCAGTATCAACTTAGCTAACACAACATTGTAAATCAATTATACACCAGTAAAAATGAATTTGAAAAATTTAAAAAATAAAAAAATAAAGTCAATATCAACTTAATGTGATTTCCTTTAACAAGGTATATTGCCACTGAGAGATGAAATAATAACCAGCATTTATGAAGTGCTGATTAAGTGCCAGGGAATTTTCTCAAGCATTTTATTTACAGTCTTTCATCTAATACTGTGAGGTACCTGATACTATATCCCCATTTTATAAATGTGAAAACAAAACATTAGGAACTTTCAGTGAAATACTCAAGATCATAGAGCTAGGAAATGACAAGGACAGCATTTGAACTTAGATCTGTCTGACTAAAAATTGATGTTCTTGGAAGTTTTAGGGTAGACAAAAGAAGCATGGAGATAGACCCTTAGGTCAGGGGGGCATTCTTATCAATTCCTGTGGTGTATTGTGGTACTAGACACTAAGAGTGAGAAAGAAAAAACACTAGGAAAGAAATGTGTGGTATGTTTGTCTCTTGGAAGGAAGGTGACCATTTGTGAAATGTCTGGAAGATAATTCTAACACAGTCCTTTTACAATGGCCACAGAACACTGAAATGGCAAACTTCACAGAGAAAGGACCAATCTTCAAACAAATGTCACTGTGTGGTATTTCAGCTTGAGGCAGCCATCAAACAAATTTGAGTGGAACCACATTTACGTCAAATAGCAAAAAAGCCTCTGAAGTCAAAAGAAGATATACCAGTTAAACTGGTGGCTTCTTAGGACTTCTCTGGCCGTCCAGTGTTTAAGACTTTGCACTTCCTCTGTGGGCATCGCAGTTTCAATCCCTGGGTGGGGTACTAAGGTACTGCATGCCATGTTGTTGTTTGGTCACTAAGTCGTGTCTGACTCTTTGTGCCCTCAAGGACTGCAGCACGCCAGGCTTCCCTGTCCTTCACTAGCTTCCAGATGGTTTGCTCAGATTCATGCCCATTGAGTCAGTGATGTTATCTAACCATCTTATCCTCTGCCACCCCCTTCTCCTTTTGCCTTCAATCTTTCCCAGTATCAGGGTCTTTTCTAGTGAGTCAACTCTTCACATCAGATAGCCAAAGTATTGGAGCTTCAGCATCAGTCCTTCCCATGAGTATTCAGGACTGGGTTCCTTTAGGATTGACTGGTTTGATCTCCTTACAGTCCAGCAGATGCCATGTGGTACAGCCAAAACAACATCAACAACAACCACCACAAACTGGTGGTTTCTAATCTTTTAATCACCAAAGACCATGTTATTACTCCCAGACCTTCTGCATTCTGATAAGCTACACTTGTTAAGCTACAATGATTTCTCCTGCTTAGACTGAGGTGAGATAACAAAAGCATCCAGCAGAGCCAGATGGCCACACAGGCAGGGCTTCAGGTGGTGGAGGCAGCGAAGTGACCCAAGTAAGTTGGGTTCATCCTCAACTCACAGGTCCACGTTTGATTCTGTCTGTGCCTCTGGAAGTTTTCAGTCTCACAGGACTGATTCACACCGACCAATCCCAAAATAGAAAAATAAACAAGAGCTACATTGAGAAGTTTGTGTAGTGAAAAATGAGTCTGCCTCAATATTTTCTCCCTGACTTCAGTGGGAGAGCAAACCATGAACAGATGTTTGCTTGGTGAGCATGGGTGGGGAGAAGTGTTGAGGTTCGTTCAGGTCAGGATGAGGGTGAGGAAATATTTCTGACACAGAATTAATGACAGACCAGCGTCCCACCCTTGACCAGTGGTAGCTTACAAGGAAGCAGTTCCAAAAATTTAGAACTTCCCTTTCTAATCTCTAAACTTCTCAATCTCCTCCTTAAAATATATTAGTATGCTTGTTGGTTGGTGTTCTTTTATACTCCACCTATTTCAAGGCAGGATTAAAGGTAGCTTGCAAAACTATCTACAATAAATGCAACACAAATCAAATTTGGGTAAGAGAAAAAAGGCAAGATACACTTTGACTCATTATATTTTTAGTTGTGAGGATGCGAAAATCACTGTACTCCCCTAAGCCTGCATTTTGGTCCCCAAACTGGAATCTGTGGAGTGGGCCACCCTTACTCCACTGATTGGAAATTTCTGTAGTTTACTTTTACAAATGGTGGGGTCAAAGGAAGAAAAATATACAGACTAAAAATTGCAAGCTGTGTTTTACGCAGTGAACCCACTGAGGACTATAGCCCAGGAGACAGCCTCTCAGATAGTTCTGAGGAATTGTTCCCAAGAAGTAAGGGAGGAGCTGGGGTATATAGGGATTTTTGCTGAAAAACAAACAAACAAACAAAAAGCTGTAGTAGCACATCCAAAGATTACTGCTAATTATAAAAACAGACATCTTGGATTAATGATTTTAGTTCTTTTCATGTATGGGAAGATAAAGCATCTAGGGCTCACTGAAATTGCTCCTTAGATATGCATCTTAACTATCTAGGGCTGGTATCCTGTACTTTTCCATCTTGAATTCCTCTCAGGGGTATAGTCCAGGTGTGGTGTCAGGGTGGTTGCACTGACTTGGTGGTGGCAACACTTGCTTTTTACTGGAATGGCAGGCAATGTTCTTTGTCCACAGTGGCTACTCTTTACCAACCACAGATCTAACCTGATTTAATTTTCAGATGGAACCAAAATTTTCAAGTTTTAAGGAAAGTTTGCTGTTATACTCATGAATCACCACAATTTAATTTTCTCATTTATATCAATAAAAATGAAAAACTTGCCAAAAAGTTTTTCATAAGAATGAGATAACCAGGGTTGCTGTAATGGATTGATATCATTCAAATAGACTTAGTTTTAGTTAGCACATGTCTTATTTAGAGTAAACTTGTGATCTTCATTAAGATTTCTGAAATGTCAAAGTTAGCTCACAGATCTCCATGTTTATCTTCTTATACTCAGGAACGGTTTTAAAAGGACAGCCAGCAACTATATCCAAAAACAAACAAACAAGTCTAAGTCAACAAAATAATCACAGATGCCCTTCAATTTGCAAATCAGATATTTTCTTGCACAAATTGTCCCAGGGGGAGCAACTCAGCTAAAATTTCAGGGTAAAGGAGCTTGCTTTCTCTTCATGAAACCGTGTCTGGTGCTCCGATCAAGTAATGATGCTCATCAGGGCAACTGTCAGTTCGAATAACACAGAAGCTCAAATAACATGAAGCTCCTCGTACACACTCTAAGGTCAGTAGATGGGTAAGCCAGTCCTATGGGCATGATGCTCCTAAATAACAGGTTGCAGACCAAGGACAGAACCACTCACTGAGGAGAAATTCTACCTTTTCTGTACTTGAGATCAGGGACCAAGCTCACTTGGGGGTGCAGAACGTAGCACAGAATTGGTGCATGGTAAAGCCTGGTGGAGCAGAGAGGAAGGAAGGAAGAGAGGCCAGAGCAAAGCTCTCTAGCCCACAGCCTGGAAGAGAGCTGTGTAGATGAGCTCAGGGGAGAGAAAGCATACTGGACTCCTCGCAGAGATGCCCTTCGGACAGGCTTCCAGGTTCCCATGCTCTTGGGGATTCTTCTTCTTATCTCGCCTAGTACACAGCTTCTTTGGTTCAGCTGACCAGGTAAGTGATTGCAGTTCTGTCTTCAAAGATGAACTAAGAATGTCATCTGCCATATCAGTAAACAAAGAATGTTGGCATCATCAAGCCATCAGTCACTACAGCTGTCCCAGGTGGTGAGCCCTGAGGGAACACAAAACATAGAAAAACAGGCTGCCATCAGCCACATCAGGCACTCCCAACGGTGTACCTGAGGGGATTCAGGATGGGAAAGAATGGGATACTGGCCCGAGACTGCTGAAATGCATATCAAAGGAATGATTTCAACGAGCCCAGACTCTTGTATCTTCCCATACATAGAAAAATGTTAAAATCATTAAATTGAGGTAGTCGCTCAGTCATGTCTGACTCTTTGTCATGTCTGTAGCCTGCCAGGGTCCTCTGTCCATGGAATTCTCCAGAAAAAAGTACTGGAGTGGGTAGCCATTCCCTTCTCCAGGGGAGCTTCCTGACTCAGTGATTGAAACCAGGGCTCCTGCATTGCAGGCAGATTCTTTACCATCTGAATCACCAGGGAAATCTCAGCTTCCTTTAATTAACAGTAATCTTTGGATGCTCTGACACCTGGTTTATGATGCAAAAACTTTTATATATACTGGCTCCTCCCTTAACTCTTGGGAAGAGCTCCACGGAGCTTATCTGAGAGGCTATCTTCAGGGTTTAAGTCCTCAGAAAGTCCACTGAATAAAACATAATTCTCATTATGCATTTGTGTATGTTTTTTTTTTTCAGTCAACAGAGAAATAAGAAAAGGGAAAGCAAATTTAGAATCTGTAGCAAAACATATTGATAACTAAGATATATGCAGACCTTACTGAATTAATCTTGATCTTGTGCTTAGCCGTTGAGTCATGTACGACTCTTTGCGACCCCATGGACTGGAGCCCACCAGGCTCCTCTGTCTACGGAATTCTCCAGGCAAGAGTGGTACAGTGGGCTGCTGTGCCCTCCTCCAGGGGATCTTTCCAACCCAGGGATTGAACCCAGGTCTCCCGCATTGCAGGCAGATTCTCTACCTTCTGAGCCACCAGGGAAGCCAATGTTGATCTTAGGTGAGAGAATGGTAATGTTACTATATGGGGAAATGTCATTTTTAGAGATGCATGCCAATGTATTAAAAAATGAACGGCCGTGATGTTTGAAACTATTTACTTTCAAATGGCTCAGGAAAAAAGGAAGCGTATATGAGGCTAATTGTTAAAACTGATGAATTAGTTGTAATAAATGGACTATTGCCTGCTACATCAGTAAACAAAGGATGTCACAGTCATCAGTGATTATAATTACAGCCAATGGTGAGCTAATGAGCCCTGAGGATACTCAGGATGTGAAAACACAGCCTAATGGCCCCTCATAGCTGAGATGCACATCTAAGGAATGATTTCAGTGCTCAGACTCTTGTATTTTCTCATATGTAGAAAAGCAGCAAATTCCTTAACTTGGCATATCTGGTTTTCTTTAATTAATAATAATCTTTTGATGTTTAGACTACCTGCCCTTGTTGTGAAACTGTTGTATATCTCAGCTCCCCCATTGGCCTCCTCAGAGCAGTTCTATCAAGGTTACTTGAGACGCTGCTTCCCAGGCTTGAAGTCCTAAAAGTTCCCACTAAAAAAACATAACTCTTCATTTTTAGGTTGTGAATATTTTTTTAGGCGACAGGTGGAAGTTATGCTAGTGTTCAAGGCTCTAGTCTTCTACTGTTCTTCAGGCTTTAAGATTTTCAAAGTAAACAGTTGGAGAGAAAATGGACTTTAAAATTTCCCAAAATAAACACCTCCAACTAAAAAAAAATATAAAAAAAAATAAAAAAATAAAAAATGAGTTACATAAAAAAAAATAGCTAAGCTAAAAGGATATATTGTATGGTGCAGGAAATATAGCCAATATTTTATAATAACTTAAAAAAAAATCTTCTCACTGTTTTGTCAAAAAATAAAAAAATAAACAACTAAGATTTACTGTATAGCGTGGGGAACTATATTCAATGGTTTTTAATAATCTATAATGGAAAAGTTTTTTAAGAAAGGGTATGTATACATACATATGTATAACTAAACCTCTTTGCCGCAACCTGAAACTAACACAATGTTGTAAATCAGGTATATTTTCAAAACTTTTCCAAAAAATGTTTTTAAATCCATAATAAGTACACCAAACTGGTAACAGTGCTTATCTTGGCTGAGGCAATATAGGGGTTCTTTTTTGTTCTTTTATATAATCTAGTTGTTCAACATTAACATATATTGTTTTTGTAAGCATATACAATTTTTATTTCAATTTTTAAATACATATATGCATATATTTTTTAAAGGCCACTGCAAGGACTCTTCCTTCAAGTGCCAAACACCACCCTGGCCCATAGCGCCAGCAAAACAAGCCCCCTACATAGCACATTTCTCCACAAGTGCTTTCATGCATCTCACTAACCCTATATCTCCCTTCCCCACAAACACTTTCCTCATGAACTATTGCCCACACAAGACACACTCCCTCTAAACTACTCTCCCAGAACAAATGGCTTCTTTTACCCCTGACTGCACCTTTGCTCAAGGCTGCTGCCCATAAATCACTCCTTCTCCAAAGTTCCTGTGTAACCCTTCCACCACCTATCCTTTCTAACTTACTGCTTCAGTCCCCTGGTGAATTTCTCCAGGTGCGCTGCTAAAGAGTTCTCAGTCACTGAGTTTCCTGTCTGCTGAAGTAGTGAATTGCTTCCACTTTGGCCTGAGATCAATCACAGCTCCCAACTCTTCCTTTTCTAGCCTCCCAGCTCCTCATCTCTTACCTTGCAGCTGATCAAGAAGAAACAGACATGCATAAAATTATTTTTATACATATTGATTGCAATTATTGCAATATAATTATGTATTGCAATATATATCTATATATAGTTATTGCAACATGAGTGTACAGGGTAACATTTAACCTTCCTTCCATATAACTTAAGTGTTGGAGAAGTGTACTTTTGTTATTCAGGCTTTTGAAACAAGTCCTAATGTTTCACACCATGTTGGAAAATTGTACCAGAGTTATTCAAACAAGTCCTATTGTTTCAAGCTACTTGATTTGAATAAAATTTTAGAGACTTTAAGATCAAAGAAATTCCTTTATGACTTTGCCAAATACTCATCTAGCCCCTACTTCCACACTTCAAGAATTTAATCACAAAAGAGAATATAATTTCCTTTTTGTGGAGTTCTTCACAAATTGAGTGGAGTCTGTTTTCCGGTCTAATTTTTTTTTTTTTTTTTTTTGCCTCACCATGCACATGTGGAATCTTAGTTCCAATCCACACCCCCTACAATGGGAGTGTGAAATCTTAACCACTAAAGTTTTAACCACTGAACCGCCAGAGAAATTCCTTCCAGTCTAATCTTAACTTTCCAAAGTTGCGCAAAATAAATTTAACTCTTCTTTTATATCAACAATCTTTTGGAATGATAGAAGACAGTTCTTCACTACTCCATTTCATCTCCAATTTGCCACAAAGTAGAATTCCATTGGACCTTTTCTATTAGCCTAAACATGTGATGCGTTTCCACACATTACCCTCCTGTATCACTCTCTGTAGATTCAAAGATACGGAGACAAAAGTTGTGACTATTAGTCCTGGTTTTGTCATTCTTTTGCTGTGTGTGATGGTGGGAAACTCAAGTGACCTATCGTTAAGCCTCTTTTTTCATCTGAAGAATGAAAATGAGAATAATATTAATGCCAAAACTAAAAAGAAAAAAGAATGTAAAATCTTTTGTAGATTGTAAAAGCACTCCATACCTGTTACATGCTGTGGTTATTCACATTAAAGATTCAGTCACAGTAGGTGAATCTTCCCCACCCCCCACCTCATTACAGATTAAATTCTTCTTTCAGTTCAGTTCAGTTGCTCAGTGTCCGAATCTTTGTGACCCCAGGCACTGCAGCATGCCAGCTTCCCTGTCCTTCACCAACTCTCACAGTTTGCTCAAACTCATGTCCATCGAGTCGGTGATGCCATCCAATCATCTCATCCTCTGTCTCCCCTTCTCCTCTCGCCTTCAATCTTTCCCAGCATCAGGGTCTTTTCTAACGAGTCAGCTCCTCATGTGAGGTGGCCAAAGTACTGGAGCTTCAGCTTCAGCAGCAGTCCTTCCAATGAGTATTCAGGACTGATTTCCTTTAGGATTGACTGGTTTGATCTCCTTGCAGTCCAAGGGACTCTCAAGAGTCTTCCCCAACACCACAGTTCAAAAATATCAATTCTTCGGTACACAGATTTCTTTTAAGATTCAGCCCTCACATCCATGCATGACTACTGGAAAAACTGCAGCTTTGACTAGACAGACCTTTGTTGACAAAATGATGTCTTAGCTTTTTAATATGTTGTCTAGGTAGGTTTGTCATAGCTTTTCTTCCAAGGAGCAAGTGTCTTTTAATTTCATGGCTGCAGTCACCATCTGCAGTGATTTTGGAGCCCAAGAAAGTAAGGCCTGTCACTGTTTCCATTGTTTCCTTGTCTATTTGCCATGAAGTGATGGGACCAGATGCCATGATCTTTGTTTTTTGAGTGTTGAGTTTTAAGCCAGCTTTTTCACTCTCCTCTTTCACTTTCATCAAGAGGCTCTTTGGTTCCTCTTCACTTTCTGCCATAAGGGTGGTGTTATCTGCATATCTGAGGTTATTGAAATTTCTCCTGGCAATCTTGATTCCTTCTCTACTTGACTTTTTTGGCTTTTTAAATAAACTTTGGCCACACGTTTTCACATTCAGCATCAATGGGTTCTTAGGAAAGATTGTGGCAGTGATTGCTCCCATGGAATCAGTTTATTTATGATAACAATGGTCTAGTCTCATCCTTTTTAAGATGCTTCCACAAAATAACTGAACTTCCTTTAGTACTGGCCATTCCACTACATTCAGTGAACTTTATAATTGCTCCCTTACCAACAGATCCCAAAGCCCAGTCACATTATCTGAGAATGTCCCCAAATCTGGAGGGTTTGGGTCTCCAAGCTGAATTTTCGCGATGAGATTCTGGGAAGGAAGGGTTTTGTTGGTGGTGGTTAGTCACTAAGTCATTATCTGACTCTTTTTGTGACCTCATGGACTGCAGCATGCCAGGCTCCTTCTGTCCATGGGATTTCCCAGGCAAGAGTACTGGAGTGGATGGCCATTTCCTTCTCCAGGGGATCTTCCTGACTCAGGGATCAAACCCACGTCTCCTACATTGGTAAATGGATTCTTTATCACTGAGCCACCAAGGAAGTCCAAGGAAGGGTGCAGTTCCCTAATATTTTTGAAGAGTATGTAACATTACCCTGCAGGGACCACCTTGCCAAGCTGTTTCTCTTCTGCCCTCTTGTGGATAGCTATCAAGTCAAAGTCAAAGCTATCAGTGTGGGCTTATTTCATTATCAAGAGTCCCTGTACTATAACCAAGTCGTAGCATACTGCATCAGCGATCTAGTAAAGGTCCCATTTAACTCCCGGTCAACAGTAGAAACCCTCTAGTCTCCTCCTTCATATTGTCTCTAGTTCAAGGTGTCTACCATTGGTACAAATTAAAAAAAAAAATTATTCCTCTTTCCTTGACCTCACATGTTTCTTTAGCCACTTCTCTCCTATGTAGCAAAATTTCTCAAATGAGTTGTTTGTACATGCTGTCTCTACTTCCTCATCTCTTATTGTTTCTGGTGTATAGTTCAATTAGGGTGTTGAAGTCGAATCTAGCCTCTGTACCCTGACACTGAAGGAAATCTCAGAGACAGAATTTTGGGTGAAATACAAAAGAATAGTTTTATTGTTTTGCTGGGCTTCTCTGGTGTCTCAGCGGTAAAGAATCCACCTGCATAGAGGAGACCAAGGTATGATCCCGGGTTGGGAAGGTCTCCTGGAAAAGGAAATGGCAACCCACTCCGGTATTCTTGCCTGCAAAATTCCATGGACAGAGGAGACTGGTGGGCTACAGTCCCTGGGGTCAGAAAAGAGTTGGACATGACTTAGTGACTAAATAACAACAACAAATAGTTTTATACCTAGCTTTTTGCGATACTGCCAAACTGTTTATCCAAAGTGGCTACACCATTTTATCCAAAGTACTACCTCCAGCAGCAATGTATGAGGGTTTTTGTCTATCTGCATCCTGCTAATACTTGTTAATGTCTCTTATCTACTATAGACATAATAGTGAGCATGAAATGGTATCTCACTGTAGCTTTAACTTGTCTTTCCTTCCTCTATTACTTTCCATCCCCTTACTTTGATTATTTTTCCCTAGCACTTACCATTACCTGAGATTTTTTTTTAATATTTGCATTTATTTGTAGTCTAACTCCTCAATTAAATATAAACTCTTAGAAGGCAAGAACACCATCTTGTTCTCTGTTTCCTTAAACCCTGAGATATTTGTTGAGGAAATGAATGGATAAACACACCCTCCTCACGTGTTTATTTTTCTCTCTGCATGACAGCCTACAAAGGTACACTCAGCGAGTACCTTGCCGAGACATTGAAAAGCTTCTAGCTTCCCCAAGGTTTCATGGGCAGACAACAGTTTATAAGTTGATAATTTGGGGATTAGCACACAAACGTGTGTGTATATGCATACGTACGTATGCACAAACACACACATATACCTCAGCATTTCTATATGTCTTAATACATCTGATTATCAAAGGGACACAGTTCAAAATAAATGTGGAAAAAATGGACAAACATCAATGCAATACAGCGTTGTCAAGTAAATATTGTGGTTATCTGAGTGGCCAACATGTTGAAAAACATCAATACAGGGTAATGACTGATAACAAGACCTGACGCAAGCATCACTTGAATAAATCAAACACACTACTTATCCAAAGGGTACAGAATAAATTCAGCTCAATTAGAGAGACGACAAAATCTTTCAGTTCAGACTTAAGTACAAACATCTTAGAAAACAAACTTATTGGGATTGACATATACACACTTAGAGCTCCCTCGGTGACTCAGTGGTAAAGAATCCACCTGCCAAGCAGGAGACATGGGTTTGATTCCTGGGTTGGGAAGATTCCCTGGAGAAGGAAATGGCAACCCTCTCCAGTATTCTTGCCTTGCCTAGGAAATCCCAGGGACAGAGGAACCTGGCAGGCTACCATCCATGGGGTGACAAAAGAGTCGGATACGCCTTAGTGACTAAACAACAACAATAAAAACACTGCTATATATAAAACAGATAACTAACTAATAAAGATCTAGTGTATCACACAGGGAACTCTGCTCAGGACTCTATAATAACCTATGTGGGAAAAGAATCTAAAACAGAGTGGATATACGTATACGTATATCTGATTCATTTTGCTGTACCGCTGAAACAACACAACACTGTAAATAGATTGTACTCTAATAAAAAGTTTTTTTTTTTTTTTAAAAAAAAGAAGTACAAACATCTTAATTCCAATATCTTCACCAGAGGGTGTATTATTACTGAAAATGCTAAGTAAGCGAGAGTCATATTAGGGCCTATGGAACTCTATGTACTCATAAGCAGTAAGGATATGCCCCAAACCCTTCAGGTAGAAGCACCTCATGTGTCTGGTTTATTCAATGTACAATCCTATTGCAGGGTTCAGTTTGGCTCTCTAAGGTACCTCTCTCAGACTCCTCAGGCTAGTACATTCTGGTCTGAGAACATTCCTGAACCCAGTATTGTATAACCATACCAGGGATCAGTTTTCTAGATCTTTGGGAGTCCTGCTAACAAGCCTTTAGATCAACCATGGAGCTATGCTAAAGTAATGAACTGGTAGGTAAGAAATATTTTAGATGCTGGACATCCATAAAGAATGGCAGAATGGCAGAAGATATTCAGAGTTACCCTTCACATATTTCCATGTTTGTTTTTTAAACACTGGTGATTCCTATCCATTTGGGAAGGATAGAGGCAATTTGGGGGAGCATGCATTCAAGGAAACCCAATGAATTTCTTCTGTCTCCCCAGATTCAAAATCTTGCAGGTCTGTCAGTGGATGTCCAGAGTGAGAACCTTCCCACCTCCAAAACAAGCATATCAAAAACAACCACTGCACCAAACATCAAGTTTATTCCTTGATGGCTATTAAATTATTTCCATACTTTGTTTGATAGAGTGGGTGGGATACTAACAGTGGTAGAAGCTCTACATTATTATTTAGAGGGAGCAGTGGAGATTAAAACTGTGAATTGGAATTAACCCGAGACAGTTTTTGAAGGGTTAAAAAGAACACTGGATAGACCTAGAACATGTCAGGCTACACATAAAGTTGTACTAAATTCCAACTAATCTCTTATTATGAAATTATAACTAAAGTTCAAGTAGAAATAGCTCAAAATAAAATAGGAAAAGGAAAGACTAAGACTAACATCAAACAGCTGGCTGACATTCATTTTAAAAAATGAATAAAAGAGAGAAGGGCAAGAGAACAAGAGAAAAAAGAGATTTGCAAGGGAGCTAAAGTAAACCTCCTGAATGAACATACTTAGGATGGAAGTGAAAATGAAAACCAGTGGGAGTGGAAGAGAAGGTCTCTCTGACCCCAAAACAGGAGAACAAAGACAGATTAATCCCAAACAATATCACATCTATTTTAGGCCCAAGATACAACTCTGAGAGAAAGATTGAAGACAGGAAATTTTCCATTTTTATTAAAATCCAAATTTACAATAACTGAAAAGCAAGGCAGATAGCCAGTGTTTATTCAAAAGGTGTCCCTTAGAAACAAAATGTGATTATGAAAAGCAGAGACCTATTTACAAGGAAAAGAGCAATGCAAATCTAATCCAGATCAAATTTAGATGCAAGGCACAGCAAGGAAGAAACAGTTTCATTCTCTTTCACTTCCTTGTTTTAAAGGGACAGCAGGTGGCATTATCTCTTCATATGTACTCCTAATACTAATCAACAAGCAGGCTGGCAAATAGCTAAAAACAAAATCCAAGCATATTCTTCCTTAGGTTCTAAAAAATGTGAGATGACAGACATGTGTTCTTGACAGCTTGACCTAATTCATGGAGTAAGCACACTAATTTACAAAAGGGCAAAGATCTCCAAGCTATATTAAGATAAAATAAAATAGTATTGATGCAGACCAATACAAATAACATGCTAGCTTCAGTGTATTATAATAATAGGAGAAAAAAATTGTATTTGTATTTCTTTGTATTTTTTATAAATGCTGAAAGAATATACAAGAAGCTGATAAAAGTGACTCCTAGTGGGATAGGGAAGGAAGGGCAGATGAAGGACAGAACTGAGATGAATATTTTTACTGTATACATTTTTTTTTTTTTTTTGCTTAGTTTTTTAGCTATGTGATTATATAACATACTCAAATTTTATTCTAAAAGAAAGAGAAAACTAATCTGAATTAAGTGTATATTTTCATTTCTAAATTTCTTACTTCTTGCCTTTATGTTTCATTTCATCACAACATTTTCTTTCAAACACTACAAAAGACCTCAACCAGATTAAAAATTAACTACTTCACACCACCCAGCTAATTTGAGGTGAAATTAATTCTACCATCAAAAAAGCCTCCCTAGTTCTACTTAGGCTTTAGTCCTTGAAAATATTTACTATAGTGTGATTTTCAACTAGCAGTCAGTTAAAAAGCCTTCAATGGCTGGCCATTTGCCTAGAAAATAAGATTGTTACTGCTCAGGCTGAAATCAGAGCCCTAAACAATTTAACCTCTCCCCACCTTATCTCCAACTGCTCCTTCTCATGATTTCTTCAATTTTACCATTCCAATTTGTTAAATGATTAGAAACGCCTGAATTTGACTGTGTATATCGCCTTCAGTTATATCTTCCTCATCTATCTCTCCTATAAAGCCTACCTCAAGTCCTACCAATCCGTTCCCCACTCCACATCCTCAGTAGCACATATGATCATTGGCACTTAGCATATGCTACTTTTCACATTATTATATTGCTCTTTCAAAAACAATTTTTCTAAACAATCATTACTAAGTCCAAGCTCACTCTGCTCGCCGCACAACAGGCCAATAAATCTGAGAAAAAAGGTTTTGAGGCAAGGAATCTGGCTTTTTTTGGAGAGCTGACTGACCGAGAAAATAACAGACTAATGTCTTAACCACTAATGCCGAAGAAGATGAAGTTGAACAATTCTATGAAGACCTACAACATCTCCAAAAACTAACACCAAAAAAGATGTCCTTTTCATGACAGGGTACTGGAATGCAAAAGTAGGAGGTGAAGAGATACTTGGAGTAATGGGCAAATTTGGCCTTGGAGTACAAAATGAAGCAGGGCAAAGGAGTTTTGCCAAGAGAATGCATTGGCCATAGCAAATACCATCTTCCAACAACACAAGAAATGATTCTACACATGATATAACCAGATGGTCAATACTGAAATCATATTGTTTATATTTTTTGCAGCTAAAAATGGAGACGCTCTATACAGTCAGCAAAAATAAAACCTGGAGCTGACTGTGACTCAGATCATCAACTCCTTATTGCAAAATTCAGGCTCAAATTGAAGAAAGTAGGGAAAACCACCAGACAATTCAGGTATGACCTAAATCAAATCCCTTACAGTTAATATATTGGAAGTGACAAAGAGATTCAAGGGACTAGATCTGATACAAAAAGTGCCTGAAGAACTATGGATGGATGTTCATAACATTGTACAGGAGGTGGTGACCGAATTCATTCCCAAGAAAAAGAAATGCAAGAAGGCCAAGTGGTTTTCTGGGGAAATCTTACAAATAGGCTGGGCTGGATGACTCACAAGCTGAGAAATGAAGAGAAGCAAAAGACAAAGCAGAAAGGGAAAGATAAACCCAACTGAATGCAGAGTTCCAGAGAATAGCAAGGAGAGACAAGAATGCCTTCCTAAGTGAACAGTGCAAAGAAATAAGGGAAAACAATAGAATGGGAAAGACTAGAGATACCAGGGGAACATTTCACACAAAGATGGGCACAATAAAGGACAAAACGGCAAGGACATAACAGAAGCAGAAGATATTAAGAAGAGGTGACAAGAATACACAGAAGAACTATACAAAAAAGCTCTTAATGACCCAGATAACCACAGTGGTGTGGTCACTCACCTAGAGCCAGACATCCTGGAGTGTGGAGTCAAGTAGGCCTGAGGAAGCATTGCTACAAACAAAGCTAATGGAGGTGATGGAATTCCAGCTGAGCTACTTCAAATCCTAAAAGATGATGCTGTTAAATTGCTGCACTCAATATGCCAGCAAATTTGGTAAACTCAGCTGTGGCCACAGAACTGGAAAAAGTCAGTTTTCATTCCAATCCCAAAGAAGGGCAATGCCAAAGAATGTTTAAGTTGCTGTACAATTAAACTCAATCACTATCAAGATTAAGCTCAAAATCCTTCAAGTTAGACTTCAAAAATACATGAACAGAGAACTTTCAGATGTACAAGCTGGATTTAGAAAAGGAAAAGGAACCAGATATCAAATTGCCAACATCCACTGGATCATGGAAAAAGCAAGAGAATTCCAAAAAAAATCTGCTTCATTGACTATGCTAAAGCCTTTGACTATGTGGATCACAACACGCTGTGAAATATTCTTGAAGAGATGTAAATACCAGACCACCTTACCTGCCTCCTGAGAAACCTGTATGCAGAACAACAAGCAACTGTTAGAACTGCACATAGAACAATGGACTGGTTTCAAATTGGGAAAGGAGTACATCAAGGCTGTATATTGTCACCCTGCTATTTAACTTATATGCAGAGTACAATGTGAAGTGCTGGGCTGGATGACTCACAAGCTGGAATCAAGGTTGTAGGGAGAAATATCAACAACCTCAGATGATATCACTTTAATGGCAGAAAGTGAAGAGGAACTAAAGAGCTTCTTGATAAGGGTGAAAAAGGAGAGTGAAAAAGCTGGCTTAAAATTCAATATTCAAAAAACAAAGATCATGGCATCTGGTCCCATCATTTTGTTAACAAAAATAATATAGTTACAACCTGAAAGTAGAGAGTTATTTTATTTGGTGGGAATGTTTAGAACTCCAAGCCTGGGAGACAACATCTCAGTAGCTCTGAGAAAACTGCTCCAAGGAGACAAGGGAAAAGTCGAGCTACATACAAGTTTGCAACAAATGGAGCAGGCAGTCTGAACATCAAAGATCAGGTATCAAGTTAAGAAATGTAGCATTTTATGTATGGGAAGATACAAGCCTCTGGGTTCACTGAATTCATTCCTTTCATTCTCACCAGCTATCTGGGGCCAATCCTGTTTCTTGCATTCCACCAGCTCCTCAGCAATCACTGTGGGGGTGGGGCAGCATCCTCTGGATCTAAGTTTTGGAAGCCTTGATTCATATTTGGAGGCCAGAAGTCGCTGAAGGCTGTAACGTTTCTTGTTGATTAATATGGCAGGAGATATTTTCATTTCAACAACATCATAGCAAATAGATGGGGAAAAAGTGGAAACAGTGTCAGATTTAATTTTCTTGGGCTCCAAAATCACTGCAGATGGTGACTGCAGGCATGAAATTAAAAGACTCTTGCTTCTTGGAAGAAAAGCTATGACAAACCTAGACAATGTATTAAGAAGCAGGGACATCACTTTGCCGGCAAAGGTCTGTATAGTCAAAGACTACTGGTTTTTACAGTAGTCATGTATGGATATGAGTGAAAGTGAAAGTCACTCAGTCATGTCTGTCTCTTTGAGACCCCGTGGATATACAGTCCATGGAATTCTCCATGCCAGAATACTGAAGTAGAGTGTTCCCTTCTCCAAGGGATCTTCCTAACCCAGGGATCAAACCCAGGTCTCCTGCATCACAGGCAGATTCTTTACCAGTTGAGCCACTGAGGAAGCCCAAGAATACTGGGTTGGGTAGCCTATCCCTTCTCCAGTAGATCTTCCTGACCCAGGAATCAAACTGGGGTCTCCTGCATTTCAGGCAGAGTCTTTACCAGCTGAGTTATAGTTGGACCATAAAGAAGGTTGAGTGTCAAAGAATTGATGCTTTCAAACTGGTGCTGGAGAAGACTCTTGAGAGTCCCTTGGACAGCAAAGAGATCAAACCAGTTAATCCTAAAGGAAATCAACCATGAATATTCATTGGAAAGACTGATGCCAAAGCTGAAGCTCCAATACTTGGCCACCTGATGTGAAAAACCAGCTCACTGGAAAAGACCCTGAGGCTGGGAAAGACTGAGGGCAAGAGGAGGAGGGTTGACAGAGGATGAGATGGTTGGATGGCATCAATGGACATGAGTTTGAATAAACTCAGGGAGATAGTGAAGGACAGGTAAGCCTGGTGTGCAGCAGTTCATGGGGTCGCAAAGAGTCAGACTTAAGGACTGACACTGCTTCCACTGTTTCCCCATCTATTTCCCATGAAGTGATGGAACCGGACACCATGATCTTAGTTTTCTGAGTGTTGATCATTTTGCCTTTTCATACTGTTCATGGGGTTCTCAAGGCAAGAATACTGAAGTGGTCTGCCATTCCCTTCTCCAGTGGACTGCATTCTGTCAGACCTCTTCACCATGACCCGTCCATCTTGGGAGGCCCCATATGGCATGGCTTAGTTTCTTGAGGTAGACAAGGCTGTGGTCCCTGTGATCAGATCAGCTAGTTTTCTGTGATTATGGTTCCAGTGTGTCTGCCCTCTGATGCCCTCTCACAACACCTACCGTCTTACTTGGGTTTCTCTTAACTTGGATACCTTTGTACTTAGATCTAAGTAATTAGGCTTTGGAATTAGGACATCAAATGCATAATCTTCCTTATTCATCTAGTATTTTATTATGAAATACATAACACCTTCTAAATCTAAAAGGATAGAGGGACTTCCCTGGTGGTCCAATGGTTAAGACTCCACACTTCCACTGCAGGAGGCATAGATTCTACCCCTGGTTAGGGAACGAAGATCCTGCAGGCTGCACAGTGGCCACACACACACACACACACACACACACAGTCTAGATGTCCTTTAAAAACTCTGGAAATGCCCTTAAATATTCCAAGTCTCTCTGGGACATATTTTTCAGAAGGTACTCTTCTAGCTCCTGACCCACCGCACTGCAGATCTGGGGTATGAAAGCCCAGCGCCAAAAATGCAGCCCTCCTCTAACCTCCAAATGCCCATCTGCTATGTCTCCATGTCTTCTGTTCTAGTCACACCTGTTGTGAAAATGACCCATGAACATGCCTAGTGCTTTTCATTGCTCTGTACTTTGGCTCACCCTCATGTGAAATACTTTTCTTCCCTTTCAACCTTGAAGACTAAGCTCAAAGTTAAACCAATTCTCACAATCCAGTGTATAAAATCATTTTGTCCTTTAGGCTCCCATAACATGTGACTTGTACCTATTTTATACCACCTTATGTGGACAGGTAATAGCTTTGCAAATGTGTATTTCTACTGGCAGGAAGTGAAGAGGAACCAAAGAGCCTCTTGATCAGGGTGAAAGAGGAGAATGAAGAAGCTGGCTTCAAACTCAACATTAAAAAAACTAAGATCATGGCATCCAGTCCCCACACTTCATGGCAAATAGAAGGGGGAAATGTGGAAGTAGTGACAGATTTTACTTTCTTGGGCTCCAAAATCACTGCAGACAGTGATTGCAGTCATGAAATTAAAAGACACTTGTTCGCTGGAAGGAAAGCTATGAAAAACCTAGACACTGTATTAAAAAGCAGAGACATCACTTTGCCAACAAAAGTTCATCTAGTCAAAGCTATGGTTTAGCAGCAGTCACGTAAGGATGTGAGAGTTGGATCATAAGGAAGACTGAGCACCAAAGAATTGATGCTTTCGAATTGTGTTGCTGAAGAAGACTCTTGAGAGTCCATTGGACAGCAAGATCAAACCAGTCAATCCCAAAGGAAACTGATCCTGAATATTCATTGGAAGGACTGATACTGAAGCTGCAGCTCCAATATTTTGGCCACCTGATGTGAAAAGCTGATTCAGTAGAAAAGACCCTGATGCTGGGAAAGATGGAAGGCAAAAGAAGGGGGCGGCAGAGAATGAGTTGGTTGGATGGCATCACTGCCTCAACGGACATGAGTTTGAGCAAACTCCAGGAGACAGTGAAGGACAGAGAAGCCTGGTGTGCTGCAGTCCATGGGGTTGCAGAGTCAGACACCACTTGGAGACTGAACAACAAAATTTCTGTAGGGCACTGTAAGGTCCTTGAGAGGAAAAGACCATTTTTACATTCTGAACTTAACATTCCCTTAGCTAACAGTGTTAAACAATATTCAATAACTTGACGAAAAGAAGAATGGATGAAAGGAAGAGTATAGTGCCCTGCCAGGATGCTTTTTGTGTTGGGTTCAGCTAAGTAGGTCAGTTACCAAACAAAGGATTATTTATAAGAGTTCTGGAAAGCTTTTCTGCCAGAATTTCTCTTCCACATTATACTAATTGAAATGTTACCACTATTGGAGGCTCACCCAGCTCTGCCCTCCATCAAAAGGCAAACAGGCCTGAGAGGGTGGGAGTAGTATGTTTTTCAAAAATGCCAGCCAGCTGAATGCAAGCTGATAAGCACAAAGAGTTCACTGAGTCCTGCCTGGGCTCATGTCACAGGGAGGTTCTGATCAAGCAGAGTGAAAAGAAAGGCTAATGCCCAGGAAGAAAGCAATAGGAGGAAAGGGGGTGCTCCAAGAGAAGAGGCCAGGGTATAAGTCAGCCTCGCAAGGGCTGGCAGCACTCTCATCAGCAGTGGCGTGGCAGGCGGCAGGGTATTTGCCATTGCACTGTGAGAATGGAGTGAAGGAGTGTATGGCTGCTGTGAATTATGGCAGATGTTTGGGTGAGGGAACTGAACGAAATCAATAGGAAATACAACTAGGGCTTAACAAGGAAGTGGCAACTATGGAACACAAGCTGAGATCAGTAAACTAATTCAGATATTCACGAGCAGACAGAAACTACCAGAAAGCAAAGGGACAGAGGAAGACTGATCAGAGGGAAGTAGCCATCAGGTGCCAGAAGTTAGCCTTTCCTTATCTTCTAGCACTTTCTCTCACTTTCACCTCTTTGCCTTTGCTTCATCCTACCCTGAATTCACATACCACCTCATCTCTCTTCTTCGCTGTCTGAGAAGCACAGAGTCAAACAAAATGTGGTCTCATGATTGGTTTCATGTCACTCTCGGCCCATACTCCCAACCTTATCCCAAATTACATAAAAATGAATAAATTATTTCATCTTTCTCTTTATTCTCAAAATATAATAATATAAAAATCCAAAAGGAATAGGCTGTTCCCTGTATGGTCTCCAGTGCTCTGAGGAGGCAGAACTGAGCCCCGAGGAATGTGAGAGGACCATCTTGAGCCAGTAATGGTTACTGTGCTGAGTTCTAGGGCCCCAAACCAAATCCTTGGATGCGTGGAAGGGCTTGGGCTCGAGTTCTTGAAGAGGAATAGGAGTGGAAATCATTTTGAGATGACAAACTGGCCAGAAGAGGGCTCAGCACCAGTAAGGTCTGGTGGGAGAAGCAGGGAAGGTGACCCTCCTTTCTGCCACCACCTAAGGCAGAGGCACGTGACGCCAGCAAGGGCTGAAATAGGCAGCAGCTCCTCGGACCCCATAACGGAGAGGCCAACCCACTCCGGGGCTGGTTAATCGGTGTGCTCGGACAGTGGAATGCTAGCCATGAGAATGAAGACAAACTGTTCCAATTTCTTCGCAGCTTGCTTCCCGGCCTCTAGTACTTCCTCGTGATTGGCCTTCCCCTGGCTTTCATAATCCAAGATGGCCTTGTTTGTGATGAGTGAGAAGCCAAAGACTCGAAGTCCACAGTGTCTTGCGACTATAACTTCTGGTACTGTGCTCATGCCTGATGTAGACAAAGAGGGAAACCAACAGTCAGAATCCCCAAATGGCCCCTAGCCTCAGCTCCATTCATCACCTCGTTGACAGTTCGACACTAAGAAAACATCCAAAGAAGCAGCTAAATTAGTGTCAAGCTTAGGTTGTTCTGTATTACCTAAAAGAGTTGGGCTTCAGGGGGCTTTACACATTTCTTATAAATATCACCATTACAATACTTTATTTCTATCTCTGCTTGTGATCATTTTAAAGTCAGTTCTAATGTCCCAATTCTATCTTCCAGCCAGAGGTATAGAAGGTGCCTATGATATTTGTTAAAATAATCAAAAACAGTTATCACATAATGGACAGTTATCACATTAGCATTACACTGGTTAAAGTCCTTGGTGCTGGGTGGTGGGTTGAGGCTACAGTGCAAACCTCCCAATCACCTTTAAAGTCAGTTAATTCAATCTTCCCTTAAAACAGACCCCTCCTTCAGTGTATCATCTAAATCTACAGTCTTTTACTCTTTTCCAACCTATTTTACCAGGATCCTCTCTTCAAGCCTCCAAGTCAAGGGAGCTCCCTGGCAATCCAGTGGTTAAGACTCTGCACTTCCAATGCAGGGACTGCAGACTCAGTCCCCGATTGGGGAACTAAGATCCCACATGCCATGCAGAGCAGCCAAAAACAAAAAGACAAAACAAAAAAGTCCCCCAAAATTACGAAGCCACCAGCCAAGTTCCCCTCCTCACCAACAGCATCCGCCCCTAGCTTCTGCAGCAGGTGACACTCGGCCACAGTCTCATAGCTGGGGCCCGCCACCATCACGTAGGTGCCTTCCTGTAACTCTCTCTGCTGCCCCATTTGTTTCCAGGTACTGTGAGCTTTCTGCCTCATATCCCGGTCGTAGGCGTCAGACATGGCAGGGAAACGAACTCCAAACCTAGAGTACAGGTTGGATTATCTCAGATTAATGGAATACAGCGAGCTCTCCCAAGCTGACCCATCTTAACAGAAAGAAGCAGGATAGATACCTTTCATCATTGGGCCCTCTGAGAGGGTTCTCACCACTGAAACCAGGTAGGTTGATGTGATCACGGATCAGCATGATATCGCCAACCTCAAATTTGGGGTTGAGCCCTCCAGCTGCGTTGGTGACCACCAGGGTCTCCACACCCATTAGCCGGAAAACCCTCACTGGGAATGTCACCTTAGAAGGGAAAGATAAAAGATCAGAGAGTTTTCTTTAAAATTTTACCAATACACCCATGCAGATAAACATGACATACATCATGAAAGAAGAGAAAGGAGGGGACCAAAAATCTACCTTGCTTAAGCAGCTAGGTAGTAAAATAGGATAGAGAGCTCCATCTCCCTTCTTCCAGACCCAATCGGCTTGTGCCCCTGTTTTACCTTCCAGAGCGGGTAGCCTTCATACATGTGGAACCTGCCCTGCATCACCACACAGGCTCTGCCATTCAAGATCCCAAACACCAGTCGACCAACATGACCTGGCACTGTATACAGAAAAGAGAAGGAAATGCATGGAATGATGCTTTCATACAACATATATCCACTGAGCACCTACACTGGCCCAACTCACTGTGTTCAACATGTGAGGGTATAATTAACCAATAGAAAACATCATCCTCTCCACTTTCAGAAAGTTTAAGTCTGGTGGGGGTGTGTTCAGTTGCCTCAGTCATGTCCAGCTCTTTGTGACCCCATGGACTGTAGCCCACCAGGCTCCTCTGTCCATGGGACTCTCTAGGCGAGAATAATGCTGGAGTAGGTTGCTATTCCCTTCCCCAGGGGATCTTCCCAACTTAAGGACTGAACCAGGTCTCCTGTACTGCAGGTGGATTCTTTACTACTGAACCACTGGGGAAGCCACTGGTGGGGGAGACAGAAATTAATCGTAAACTTAGACACAAGTACACTCTGAGATTAGAGCGATGGGGATAAAGATGTTCAATGTGAATATACACCAGTTACTTTTTAAAGAAACTTTAAAAGAATGAGAAAGTCATAATGCAAGAGAATAAAAGAATAAGTGGGTAATAGAATAGTGGGTAAAAATTGAGTAAGTGGGTAATAATGAATGCAGTGAGTGTTGTAATCATAGACCTCTTTTCCAAAATTTTCAAAACTCTCAAAATGCATATTCTTATGACCATAACTAAGCTATATGCTTCCTCACTCTTGAAAGGAAGCTCATGGTATAGTCTAGCTTCCTAAAAAGGCTATGAACAAGGAAAGGGGCCGACATTGAACCCATACAAGTCTTTTTTGTGACTCCCAAAATAATCCTGTGGGAATACATGCCCTGTATGTGACACGTAGGGGTGTGGGACTGCAAAGATAACTCCTCATACAGACATAGTAACAATTATTACTATTTCTCTCATCTAACATTTCTCCTTTAAGGGACATGGCCAACCTATCCCTTAGGGAATGAATGGTCTGGGAGAAGAGTCAAAATAGAGGGAGAGTTCAGGGGTACTCAGAGATTGAGGAGCATATAAAAAAGTTACCTGTAATAGAGCAGAGGTGATACAGTTAGGAAAGCCCAAATAGAGTATAAAAAACAAGTTGAAAAAAAAAATAAGTTGACAAAGTTTAAAAAGCTTAATCCACTTTTCACTGAGTGCCGTGCCCTTGTCATTGGGGGTAGAGTGGCAGATGGAGCCAAAGTCATTTCCATCTCCCTTAGAAAACTTTGCACTCCCTTCTCTCTATTATTTCCTTCTCCAACCCTATTGCCACTCCCCGCTCTGGTCTCCTAGTCTTGTTCCAAAGGGAATGAAAAATATCTGTTAAGTCTTAACTCTCCAGGGAAAAGAGGAAGGAAAGTACAATCTGAAAAATTAATAATAAACCAACAAAAGTTGGTCCTGAGAAATTAATAAATAAACCAAATAAACTACCCTTGTCCTTGGCCAAGTAAACTTGGCTGTTTCTCACCTGACCCTCTTCTAAGCCTCACCCTTGGCATGAGGAACCTCCTCAATCAGGGATGGAACCCAGGCCCTGCAGTGAAGTGTGGAGTATTAGCCACTGGACCTCCAGGGAAGTCTGGCCTTGGAGCCTCTGGCTGCTACTGAGATGCTAGATATACTCTCCTCAAATCCCTCAGAGCTCCACTATGCAGAGGGGGCCCTTCCCTGCCCCCGACAAAGGTCAGTGTGAACCAAGTCTTGTGTATTCATATATTACCTGGGTATTTGTCTGCAAGAACATGGCAGTCGGTGTGTTCATTTGTTGGCATGTACCAGTGCGTGCCTTATTCTAGGCTTATTCTACAGCCTTATTCTAGGCTGTAGCTAGAGCTGGGGAGATTGAGATCAGCAGGAACACACAGGACAGGGTGAGCGTGGGAGTGGGGGCTGACTTTGTCCCGGGAGGTTACAGGCACATCTTTTTCCACTTAGGATACAGACTGAAAGAAACGAGCGAGGTGTATGAGGACGTGGTGACCACGGTGTGTGGGGGGAAGGATGTCTAGGGGATGTGTTGTAAAGCTTTGAGGAGCTGAGTCATTAAGGCGTAGGAAACACGTCATCACACAGGAACAGTGACACACACACACACGCCCTGTCTGTTAGAATGTTTCTACTGGAGGAATTTCTTTCTAAAGTCATTCTGATTCTTGATGGGTTTTTTCCCTCTTTCACAACAGTTGTTGCTAGTCAAATGCTATAGAGGAAACCCAGGACCATGGGTAGAAGCCCTCCCATCACAGTTCCATCAGCACCCCTCAGTCCCATCCCTCCTTCCCTTTGCCAGTACCTGTACTTTTGGGAAAGTTTGGTATTTCACTGTAGTCAAAGGTCTGGGCTTGAGTTAATCTTTTAATCAGACCTCCTAACCCAGAACCACAGATCAATGCCACTTGAGGTCGGTGTTCAGTGCGAGACAAGAGCCATTTTGCAGTGTCTTGATAATCTTCATATGTATATCTAGGTGGAAAAAATGGAAAACCAAGGTGAGATTACTCCCAACCCAAGGGTATCATAAAATAATAACCTTCAGTGTAGAAAGGCTGGCAGGGGTACCAAGGTGACAGGCGATACAGAAGTTGGCCAAGGAGCTAGACCAAGCTACTGCACAAAGAAGCAAATCCAGACCACAATTCTGGTTGTCAAGAGCTGGGGGATAGCTGACTGTTTAAGTTTCTCAGCAGCAGCTTGTGAACACTACAGGCTCTGGAGCCCACCTTTACAGATGGATCATTCTGGGGAGAGGCCCCAGAATCTCTGTTTCTTACCAAAGTGCCTCAGGTAATTTTCATCCGAAAACCAGGTTTCATAATTCTGGCCTAGAGGGAAGCAGAACTCTATCTGGATTATAGTCCCAATTTTATCTTTTTAAGCAAGTAACTTGTGCTTCAAATTCTTTCCTCTAGGGTAAATAAAGCAAGGAAATGTGACTGGCCTCACCTATTGTATTAGGCTCTGTTTGAAAATGAATTAAAAACTTGCCTACAAGCTCCAAAGACCTTTGAGTCCATAAAATCATGGTACAGGTCCACAGAACTTGAAACCTCCCCCCCCTTTTTTTAAACAACTCTTCCCCCTGCCTGTATTTTTCCTCCCTGCCTTCTCCCATCTTTCCTTTTCTTCATCAAGATCCAAGGTCCTTTGCCTTTCAGAGACCTAAATAGACATAACCAGACATCCCCAAGAATCAACTGGGAATTTTTCTACAATTCTAGTCCAGTTCTCTCATACCTATCTGGAAAAAACAAGAAGGGAGGTGGGGAGACTGAGGTGTGACAGAGCTGAACACAACTAACTAACCAAACCTCCAGAGGAAACCTTTTTTTTTTTTTCTCAAAAGTACTGCCTTGGAAACCAGATGACATACACTGGGCTACCCTCAGGCAAGTACCTGGACAAGGGACAGGGTGGGGGCAATAGAAATGGGGTCAAAGGATGATGGAGATGAGAGAAGCAGTGAGATGGTAAAAATTAAATATCATCCCAAAAGGTGCAAAGTAAAGTAAATAACTGAAGCCTTGGCCCATCAAGCACGTCGGAGCCACAGCTTACAGGACTTCCTCCTTAGCCTCAATATCCCAAGAATGCCCCGAATCCCTGGGCACCCTAAAGCCACTGTGATCCCTAATGCTGGGTAGGGATTTCAAGGACCAAAGCCGAAATAAAGGTTTTTAAAAGCAAGGGCGCGAGGGAGTGCGGGGTAGTGGGGGGGGGGGGGGTAAGGGTGGGGGAGGGGTGGCAGGGAATGGGAAGGATCTGTTGCTGTTTCATGAGTAAGAATTTCCTTTTCTTGGAGAAGCCATCCGCAACTTAATTGGACCTCCAACTTGGAGGGAAGAGGTGTTCCCGAGGGACGAGGAGTACACTCTCTCCTCTGAAGGACGAACTCTAGATACCGGCACCAAAAGTGCCTCGCGGCTTTCCCTACACTCTCGAATCGGAATCTGTGACGAGCACATGGGTTGAGAAGACCTCTTCCCCATGTGTGGGTGGAGGAGCACGCTCTCTCTATACTCACGTCTCAGTAAGTGCGTGAGCCAGCGCACGCACACACACACCGGCTCTTTTGGGAAGCAGACCACAGTTTACTAACCTGTTCCCTTCCTGCTCTGGTGGCGCCACCCTGCTCGATTCCCGCGCGCGCCCCTGCCAGGGCCGGCCTCACCACCGCTCGGCTGCCTTGCGCCTGATACCGGGCTCCCAGCCAGGCCTCTCTGCATCTCTGGGGCACTCTTTCCCTCTCTTGGCCCTCTCGAGACCCAGAGTGCTGTGTTTTCAGGGCTCGAAGATAGCTATTTCCTCTCCCCAGGGGCTTCCTGGGTTCCCTGGGCCTGGTCCCCGCCTTACCCGTTCTCCATGGTCCCGCAGACGCCCTCTCGATGAGTGTGCCCTTCTCCGTTCATATCTGCTCCGTGGAGCTGAGCTGGCTTCGGTCACCGAGTGTTACCCACACAGTTAGCGCACTGTTTGCACCGCGCTGGCTCATTATATCCCCAGCGCCGGAGTCCCCAGCCAATGGCAAGCGAGTACGCAGCCGGCTTCGTCTCCATGGTGACCTGCCCAACTCAATAGCCCCGAGCAAGGCTGTAAATCTAATCTGAGTTCTTTCCAGACGCAGTATCTTCCTCTAGCAGTACTTTACCTTAGGCGGAGGGGGGAGGGGAGGCGGGGCGGAGGGAGGTGGGAGCATCCCGCGTTGTGCCTCTGCACCCAGTCCTTACAGCATGTCGGGAGTTTACAGCACGGAAGCCTGTGCGGGAAGAGGGCTGAAAGTCCGGGAGCAGAGCCTCTAACCATCTGTCTGCAACCCCATTCCTGACGGTGTCTACAGCAAATCATGAGAGACTTGAAAAGAGGAAAATGTAAACCTTAGATCCTGCAAACTCAGAATAAAATTAAGTAGCCTCTGTCTGAATTCCTTCCTGAACAAAGGAAAAAGGGTCGATTTTACTTCCCTGGTGACTCAGATGGTAAAGAATCCGCCTGCAGTGCGAGAGACCTGGGTGCACCCCCTGGGTGGGAAGAGCCCCTGGAGACGGGAACAGCTACCCACTCCAGTATTCTGGTCTGGAGAATTCCGTGGACTCTAAGCCCATGCACTGGAGAAGGGAATGGCAAACCACTTCAGTATTCTTGGCTTGAGAACCCCATGAAATGTGACACTGAAAGATGAACTCCCCAGCTAGGTAGGTGCCCAATATACAGGGGACCTACCCTATATATAGTCTTTGCGCCGCCATGGACTGTAGCCCACCAGGTTCCTCCATCCATGGGACTCTGCAGGCAAGAATACTGGAGTGGGTTGCCATTTCCTTCTCCAGGGAATCTTCCAGACCCAGGGATCAAACCCAGGTCTCCCACATTGTAGCAGGCACTTTAACCTCTGAGCCACCAGGAAAGCCCATATATAGTCCATGAGGTCACAAAGAGTAGAACAAGACAACAAATTTCACTAGCGATTAGACTGATGTGGAGGTTATAGGATTTGGAAAAAACATATAGCCCTACCATAGAGACTATAGGCTGCCTCAGGCCAAATTACAAGGAGGGAGCACAGCCCCATCCATCAGCAGAATATTGGATTCAAAATTTATTAAACAAGGCCCTGCCCTTCAGAGCAAGACTCAGTTTTCCCCACAGCCAGTCCCTCCCATCAGGAAGCTTGCACAAGTCTTTTATCCTCATCCATCAGAAGGCAGACAGAATGAAAACCACAGTCACAGAAAACTAACCAAAATGATCACATGGATCACAGCCTTCTGTAACTCATTGAAACTATAAGCCAGGCAGTGTAGGTCCACCCAAGACAGATGAGTCATGTCTGACAAAATGTGGTCCATTGGAGAAGGCAATGGCAAACCACTTCAGCATTCTTGCCTTGAGAACCCCATGAATAGTATGAAAAGACAAAAAGACAAGACACTGAAAGATGAAGCCCCCCCAGATTGGTAGATGTACAATACGCTGCTGGAGGAGAGAGGAGAAATAGCTCCAGATAGAATGAAGAGGCTGAGCCAAAGCAGAAATGATGCCTAGTTGTGGATGTGTCTGGTGGTGAAAATAAAATTCAATGCTGTCAAGAACAACATTGCATAGGAACCTGGAATGTTAGGTACATGAATCAAGGTAAATTGGAAGTGGTCAAATAGGAGATGGCAAGAGTGAACATTAATCTTTTAGGAATCAGTGAACTAAAATGAATGAGAATGGATGAATTTAACTCAGAAGACCAATATATCCACTACTGTGGGCAAGACTCTCTTAGAAGAAATGAAGCAGTCCTCATAGTCAAAAAAAGAGTCTGAAATGCAATATTTGGGTGCAATCTCAAACATGACCAGAATGGTCTCAGTTCGTTTCCAAGGCAAACCATTCAATATCACAGTAATCCAAGTCTATGCCCCAAACACTAATGTTGAAGAAGCTGATGTTGACTAGTTCTATGAAGACCTACAAGACCTTTTAGAACACCAAAAAAAAAGATGTCCTTTTCATCATAGGGGATTAGAATGCACAAGTAGGAAGTCAAAAGATACCTGGAGTAATGGGCAAGTCTGGCAAGTACAAAATGAAGCAGGCCAAAGGCTAACGGAGTTTTGACAAGAGAACGCCCTGGCCATAGCAAACACTGTCTTCCAACAACACAAGGAAATGACTCTACACATGGACATCACCAGATGGTCAATATCAAAATCTGATTTTATTTGCAGCTGAAGTTGGAAAAGCTCTAAACAGCGAGCAAAAATAAGACCTGGAGCTGTCTGTGGCTCAGATCATCAGCTCCCTGTTGGAAAATCCAGGCTTAAATCGAAGACAGTAGGGAAAACCACTAGGCCATTCAGGTCTCACCTAAATCAAATCCCTTACGATTATACAGTGGAAGTGACAAACAGATTCAAGGGATTAGATCTGATAGAAAGAGTACCTGAAGAACTATGGACAGAGGGTAACATTGTACAGGAGGCAGTGATCAAAACCATACCCAAAAAAGAAATACAACAAGGCAAAATGGTTGTCTGAGGAGGCCTTACAAATAGCTGAGAAGAGAAGAGAAGTGAAAGGCAAAGGAGAAAAGGAAAGATATACTTATCTGAATGCAGAGTTCCAAAGAATAGCAAGGAGAGATAAGAAAGCCGTCTTAAGTGAATGATGCAAAGAAACAGAGGAAAACAATAGAATAGGAAAGACTAGAGATACCAGGGGAACATTTCATGCAAAGATGGTCACAATAAATGACAGAAACAGTATGGACCTAAAAGAAGCAGAAGATAAGAAGAGATGGTAAGAATACACAGAAAAACTATACAAAAAAGATCTTAATGACCCAGATAACCATGATGGTGTGGTCACTCACCTAGAGCCAGATATGGTGGACTCCGAAGTCAAGTGGGCCTCAGGAAGCATCACTATTAACAAAGTTAGTAGAGGTGATGAAATTCTAGCTGAGCTATTTCAAATCCTATAAGATGATGCTGTGAAAGTGCTGCACTCAATATGCCAGCAAATTTGGAAAACTCAGTAGTGGCCACAGGACTGAAAAAGGTCAGTTTTCATTTTAATCCCAAAGAAGGGCAATGCCAAAGAATGTTTAAACTACCCCACAATTGCACTCATTTCACATGTTAGCAAGGTAATTCTCAAAATCCTTCAAGCCAGACTTCAACAATACGTGAACTGAGAACTTCCAGATGTACAAACTGGATTTAGTAAAGGCAGAGGAACCAGAGATCAAATTGCCAACATCCATTGGCTTGTAGAAAAAGCAAGAGAATTCCAGAAAAACATCTACTTCTGCTTCATTGACTACGCTAAAGCCTTTGACTGTGTGGATCACAGTAAATTGAGGAATATTCTTGAAGAGATGGGAATGCCAGACCACCTTACCAGAAACCTGTATGTGGATGAAGAAGCAACAGTTAGAACCAGACATGAAACAACAGACTGGTTCAAACTTGGGAAAGGTGTATGTCAAGGCTGTATATTTCCACCCTGCTTATTTAAGTTCTATGCAGAGTACATCATATGAAATACTGGGCTGGATGAAATGCAAGCTGGAATCAAGATTGCCTGAAGAAATATCAATAACTTCAGATATGCAGATGTCTCATCACTTCCCCATCATTAGATGGGGAAACAATGGAAACAGTGACAGACTATTTTCTTGGGCTCCAAAATCCCTGCAGCCAGTGAGTGCAACCATGAAATTAAAAGATGCTTGCTCTTTGGAAGAAAAACTATGACAAACCTAGACAGCATATTAAAAAGCAGAGACATCACTTTACTGACAAAAGGTCTG
Source organism: Cervus canadensis (assembly GCF_019320065.1). Lineage (NCBI taxonomy): Eukaryota > Metazoa > Chordata > Mammalia > Artiodactyla > Cervidae > Cervus > Cervus canadensis. The sequence continues at coordinate 23,961,602 of NC_057391.1, forward strand.
TCTAGTCAAAGTTAGTCAAAGCTCCGTATAGTCAAAGACTACTGGTTTTTCCAGTAGTCATGTATGGGTGTAAGAGTTGGACCATAAAGAAGGCTGAGCTCCAAAGAATTGATGCTTTTGAACTGTGGTGTTGGAGAAGACTCTTGAGAGTCCCTTGGACAACAAGGAGATCAAACCAGTCAAATCTAAAGGAAATCACCCCTGAATATTTATTGGAAGGACTGACGCTGAAGCTAAAGCTCCAATGCTCAGCCACCTGATGGGAAGAGCCGACTCATTGGAAAAAACCCTGATTCTGGGTAAGATTGAGGGTGGAAAGAGAAGGGGGCAACAGAGAATGAGATAGTTGGATTGTGTCTTCAGCTTAATGGACATGAGTTTGAGGAAACTCAGGGAGATAGTGAAGAACAGGGAAGCCTGGCATGCTGCAGTCCATGGTGTCGCAAAGAGTTGGACACATCTGAGCAACTGAACAACAACAATCAGGGGTCTAAATCTAGGCCCAGAGGAGAAGAAAAGGTTCTAGCGGCAAGAATTCCCAGATCCTCACAGGAGCATGCAGCAAATCCCCTTCTCCAGGTGTTTTCAACCAAATTCCTTATGGGTATTAAGCTTTGGGATTCAGTAATGAGAAATATTCCGATAATTGTGTATGGATGTGACAGTTGGATCATAAAGAAAGCTGAGTGCCAAAGAGTTGATGCTTTTGAACTGTGTTGTTGGAGAAGATTCTTGAGAGTCCCTTGGACTGCAAGGAGATCAAACCAGTCAATCTTAAAGGAAATCAGTCCTGAATACTCATTGGAAGGACTGATGCTGAAGCTGAAACTCCAATATTTTGGCCACCTGATGCGAAGAACTGACTCATTGGAAAAGACCCTGATACTGGGAAAGATTAAAGACAGGAGAAGGGGATGACAGAGGATGAGATGGTTGGATGGCATCACTGACTCAATGGACATGAGTTTGAGTAAACTCCAGGAGTTGTTGATGGATAGGGAAGCCTGGCATGCTGCAGTCCATGGGGTCGTAAAGAGTTGGACATGACTGAGCAACTGAACTGAACTGAACTGAATGAGAAATAGGAATTTCCCCCTTGTTCCCCAAATTATGTCATTTATAAAATATTTCCATACATTCTTTACTCATTATTATGGATATATTTTTTAAAAGTTTTTGAATACAAAATAAATAATAGTATTTACAAAGAATAGTAGTCTGTAACAGATAGTCAATGCTGTAAACTGTCAGTGAACATTATTGGGTGGTATTCTAATAGCAAGCAAAATACAGCTCTCAGTCTATTTTGGTAAATAAGGTTTATTGGAACACACACACACACACAATCACACACAATTTCTGGATCCTTGACACAGACAAAGGATCGGGACAGGGTGGGGATCAGATGAGAAAATGACTGACAGTTTCTTGATTTACACAATAATTGATGCAAGGAATTCAGATTAGAGAAGAACTCTTCCCCCAAATGAAAATTTTTGTAACAGAACTACTAAATATAACATCTTTGTAAGAATTCAGCTATTTTCTGCCCCTACTTTTATAAGTTTAACCAAATTCACATCAAATCACAAATCAATGGTCCTTGCTTAGTTATTGGAATCCTCCACCTATTTCCACCCTCCTGAACGCAAACCTTTCCTTCTGGCCTTTTTACCCAACACCATGGCCCAAACCAATGTTTCCCAGCCCCATTTCTATCTCATTCATGTAACAAATACTTACTGAGCATCAACTATGTACTAGAACTGTTCTTGTGTTAGGAACATAAGAATAATGACAATATGGGTGCATATTCAGTTGTGGATGACTCTTTGCAACCCCATGGACTGCAGCCAGCCAAGATCTTCTGTTCATGGAATTTTCCAATATATATAAAAACAAAAATAACATATATAAAGAACTGAGTGCAGTGTCAAATGACTGATTTATTCTATCACTATTATTGATATCACTATTATTATTATTATTTTCCTTATTCATCCAGTAATTTTAGCAAAGGTAACAAATGGGTGGTCTAAAAGTAATGTTTCACCTTAGAAATGTGTGTACAATTGAGACATGGAAAGCATGATTTTGAATGATGGATAAGTTCAATCATAAGAAAAAAATCAGCCCAGGGATAATATCTATCAATATTCAATTGCTGAAGGGTTTTTGTGGGGTTTTTTTTTTTCTTTTAATTTTCTTGGTTGTGCCACATGTCATATGTGATCTTAGTTCACCAACTCATATCCCTTACGTTGGAAGCATGGAGTCCTAACCAGTGGACCACCAGGGAAGTCTATGAAAGGTTTTTTTAATTTATTTTTTAAAATTTTATTTATTAATTTACTTTTGGCTGCTCTGGGTTTTCGTCGGTGCACGCAGGCTTTCTCTACTTTTGAGCAGGGACTACTCTTCCTTTTGAAGCTCTGGCCTCTTGTTGCAGTGGCTTCTCTTATCGCAGAGCACACAGACTTAGTTGCTCCGTGGCATGTGGGATCTTCCCGGGTAAGGGATCAAACCTGTGTCCCTTGCATTGGCAGGCAGATTCTTAACCACTAGACCATCAGGAAAGTAAAACAACATTCTTGTTAAACACCCCGAATCCAATTCAGTTTACTCAAAAGACAAGAACAGAACATAATTATATCTAAAAACACAAACTTAATCAATTATTATTATTTTTGCTGTACCACTCAGCTTGTGGGATCCTAGCTCCTGACCGTAAATTGAACCAGGCCCTTGGCAGTGAAAGCACCAAGTCCTAACCACTGGACTGCCTGGGAATTCCCTTAATTAAGTTTGTTTTTTGTTTTGTTTTACTTTAATACTTTTTTATTTGGCTGCACCCAGTCTTAGTAGCGGTACTTGGGACCTTTGAGCTTTGTTGCGGCATGTAGGATCTTCAGTTGTGGTGTATGGGATTTGTTCCCTGACCAGGGATTGAGCCCAGGCCCACAGCATTGGAAGTACAGAGTCTTAGCCACTGGCAACTGGGAAAGTTCCTTAATCAATTAATTTTAATGGTCTCTGTCTAAAGTAAGTGAAGATGATCTGCAATATATCTATAAAAGGAAAACTGGGGAACAAGACTCAATCTTCTGTAGTGTTTTTCCAGTGTCATTCAAGGAAGAGTCGGCAGTATATATAAACATTCTGGGCACCAAAGAAATGTGTGATTATATAAAAGGCAAGGACAATTTATCAGATTGCACCTTGGCCAGGGTCACATAACCTTCAGAACCACACAACATACTTTATTCTGAATTCAAGTATAGAAACCAAACTTCTATACACAATCATTTGAACCCTAACCTTTTTAATCTCAAATTCACCAATGGCCTAGTGAGAAGTCTTCCCTATGAGGCCCAGCAGGCCTCTTCAGAACACATTTTAGTGGTCTATCCACCAGAAGGTCCCAGGCCCCAGATCGCCTCAAACCCTACCTCAGTTCCCTTCCTACCCCAAAACTTGGTTGGTTAACATCTCTCACTACTTTCCACAGGATTTTTTTTTCCTCACAGGATTTTTACCTTTAAAGGGAACAGATTTAGACATTCTGTCTGTGTGTGTATTTGGGGTGCTAAGAACACTGGTATACAGCTAATACGTAATGGTCCCATATGTGAAATATCTATTAAATGTCTCTTATTTCTCTTCAGGCCATCACAAGCCAAGTCTCCACACTCCATTTTGATCTGTTTTCAATATCCCAGTCCAGAGGTTTCCAGTTCCTCAGTTAATAGGGCACTTAGGATCTCAGCAATTTTTTCACAGCCCCTCTAGATAAAAGAAACACCTAAGAGTTTTGCTTGGAGCCTGACAACTTAGGAACCATTTGAAAAAAAAAACACACACATAAGTTAAAAGAAAATATTTTTTTTTCTTAAATAAGCACAAATAGTTACTAATGGACTGTGTGTGCCTGTTGGGCCCTGCCCAACTTCAAAAACCTTGGAATCCAGCACTTTTACCCTCATTTCCTGTTTCATGCTGATTTTCACACAGTTATTTTTTTTATCAAAGGGACCTCCTAAAGTCTGACTTTGCAAAGATATTTTATTATCAAAAGAAATGTAGCACAGTCCAATGTTCAAATTGTGAACTGCCTTGACCTAGCAGTTTGCATAGCACACGAGAGATATGTCAGATATTGCTGTGTTTCCCTTAAATTTTTTAAATATCCCATGGTACCCCTGTGGATTTGCCCCTTGGCACAGAGTCTGAGAACTATGGCCCCAGGGCACTCCTTGCCACCTTGTTCCTAAACGTGTCCTGTAAATGAATGAACTCTAATCAAACTACTTGTGAATTCCATGGGATAAATTCCATCTCCACTCCTTACCTACCAGTTGTGTGATCCAAAACAAGTAAAATAAATCTTGTTATGCCTCAGTTTTCTCACCTGTTAAATGGTGATAATAATGGTATTTATTCTCATTGCAAGGATTAAATAAAATGCCAGTTAAATGTTCAGATAAGTGCCTGGACTTACAGTAAGCACACAGAAAATATTGATTATTATTTTTTATTTCTCTAGGCCATCTAAACATGAATTGGATCAGAACAAAAACTAGAGGTATGCCCAGCCCATTAGCAGCAACTCTAACCCTGCATTGTTTAAAACAGAAGCCACTAGCCAAATGTGACTATTTAAATTTAATAAAATTGAAGGGCAAAATTAAGAAGATAAAAATTAGTTCTGAGTTATACTAAGCATATCCCAACTGCTCCAAAGCCACAAGTGGCTAGTGTCTACCACACTGCATAGCATAGAAATATTTCAATCATTACAGAAAATTCTATTGCATAAGACTTTTCTTATCTTTTCTAGTTACTGCTACCCTGTATCCACATTTTAAAAACCTAGAACTATGTTTTATTCTGTATTTGTAAGGTTCCTGTAGTCAGGAACCAAACAGTCATCAACTTTAGGGTGATTTTGGCTCATTACTCCCTTATTACCCCTTTTCTATCTTCTTCTCATGCCTCCTTCTACTTCTGAGGGACTCCCATGGCCAGGCACCCATGCAGTAACACATCCAGCTTCGATGCTCAATATCAAGGAAACTGGGGAATGGAAGTGGCGGGCTCTAAATCACCAAATATTGGCTTATGGAGAGGAAAGATGTCTCAAGTTAGTGACTCCCAGTGGCAACATTTATAGAAGCAGGCTCAACATCTTAGGATGTTGTGAGAAACAGACTTAAGGGACTAGATCTGACAGACAGAGTGCCTGATGAACTATGGATGGAGGTTCGTGACTTTGTACTGGAGACACGGATCAAGACCATCCCCAAGAAAAAGAAATGAAAAAAAGCAAAATGGCTGTCTGAGGAGGCCTTACAAATAGCTGTGAAAAGAAGTGAAAAGCAAAGGAGAAAAGGAAAGATATTCCCATTTGAATGCAGAGTTCCAAAGAATAGCAAGGAGAGATAAGAAAGCCTTCCTCAGAGATCATGCAAAGAAATAGAGGAAAACAATAGAATGGGAAAGACTAGAGGTTTCTTCAAGAAAATTAGAGATACCAAGGGAACATTTCATGCAAAGATGGGCACAATAAAGGACAGAAATGTTAGGGACCTAACAGAAGCAGACGATATTAAGAAGAGGTGGCAAGAATACATAGAATTGTACCAAAAAGATCTTCACGACCCAGATAATCACAGTGGTGTGATCAGTCACCTAGAGCCAGACATCCTGGAATGTGAAGTCAAGTGGGCCTTAGGAAGCATCACTACAAACAAAGCTAGTGGAGGTGATGGAATACCAGTTGAGCTCTTTCAAATCCTGAACGATGATGCTGTGAAAGTGCTGCATTCAATATGCCAGCAAATTTGGAAAACTCAGCAGTGGCCACAGGACTGGAAAAGGTCAGTTTTTATTCCCAATCCCAAAGAAAGGCAATGCCAAAGAATGCTCAAACTACCACACAATTGCACTCATCTCACATGCTAGTAAAGTAATGCTCAAAATTCTCCAAGCCAGGCTTCAGCAATACGTGAACCGTGAATTTCCAGATGTTCAAGCTGGTTTTAGAAAAGGCAGAGGAACCAGAGATCAAATTGCCAACATCCACAAAAAAAAAAAAAAAGCAAGAGAGTTCCATAAAAACATCTATTTCTGCTTATTGACTATGCCAAAAGCCTTTGATTGTGTGGATCACAATAAACTGTGGAAAAATTCTCAAGATGGGAATACCAGACCACCTGACCTGCTCCTTTTGAGAAATCTGTATGCAGGTCACGACAAGCAGTTAGAACTGGACATGGAACAACAGACTGGTTCCAAATAGGAAAAGGAGTACGTCAAGGCTGTATATTGTCACCCTGCTTATTTAACTTATATGCAGAGTACATCATGAGAAATGCTGGGCTGGATGAAGCACAAGCTGGAATCAAGATTGCCGGGAGAAATATCAATAACCTCAGATATGCAGATGACACCACCCTTATGGCAGAAAGTGAAAAAGACTAAAGAGCCTCTTGATGAAAGTGAAAGAGGAGAGTGAAAAAGTTGGCTTAAAGCTCAACATTCAGAAAACTAAGATCATGGCATCCAGTCCCATCACTTCATGGCAGATAGATGGGGAAACAGTGGAAACAGTGTCAGACTTTATTTTTCTGGGTTCCAAAATCACTGCAGATGGTGACTTGCAGCCATGAAATTAAAAGACGCTTACTCCTTGGAAGGAAAGTCATGACCAACCTAGACAGCATATTAAAAAGCAGAGACATTACTTTGCCAACAAAGGTCCATCTAGTCAAGGCTATGGTTTTTCCAGTGGTCATGTATGGATGTGAGAGTTGGACCATAAAGAAAGCTGAAGAATTGATGCTTTTGAACTGTGGTGTTGGAGAAGGCTCTTGAGAGTCCCTTGGACTACAAGGAGATCCAACCAGTCCATTCTAAAGGAGATCAGTCCTGGGTGTTCATTGGAAGGACTGATGTTGAAGCTGAAACTCCAATACTCTGGCCACCTGATGTGAAGAGCTGACTCATTTGAAAAGACCCTGATGCTGGGAAAGATTGAGGGCAGGAGGAGAAGGGGATGACAGAGGATGAGATGGTTGGATGGCATCACTGACTCGATGGACATGGGTTTGGGTGCACTCCGGGAGTTGGTGATGGACAGGGAGGCCTGGCATGTTGTGGTCCATGGGGGTCACAAAGAGTCGGACACGACTGAGCGACTGAACTGAACTAAGGCAGGAAACGTGTTTATTCCTGCCTCTTGCCTGAAATTTCTTATTCTCTCTATATCACAAGACAGATGTTTGCCTAGTTAAATACCTGTCCCACCATCACCAACAATCTTTTACCTTCCATTTCCTACAGTTCCTGAATTTAAAATATTATTTTAGTTTAGTTTTTATCCTGGTGGCAAAAGGATCACTTTCATTTCTGTGTGAGATCCCTACCTGTGCCTCAGTCAGTAGGCACAGTAGGAGTACCGTGACTTTAACACCCTCATTCCCAGATAGGGAAGCTGACTACACCCTAAGGAAGGGACAAAGACCTGGGGCATGGAAAGGACCTGGAACAGAAGGGAACAAAGGTTCAGAGTGATAAAGATAAATAATCTCTTAAAATTAGACCACATCGTACCCCACTCCATCCAACCCTGACACTACCCCTTATCTTGGTTAACTCACCCTGCATATTATCAAAAACATTCTTTGCCCTGGAAATGGAGTAAGGGACTGTGTTGGTTTCACATGGGTGATAAACTACCACCTCAGTAAAGGGTAAAGAAGAAACAGGGTTTGCGGAAAAGAGACATCAAATTGAGAAACCAGGTGGCAAAAGCCAGGTGGATATCTCCAGCCTCATTCTCAGTCATCTACCCAGTGTGATAGTAGTTGCCATTTGGTTGGAAGCCTGAAGAAAAAAAATGCTTCCAAATCTTTGCAGTTTCTTTTTTTATATCCTCCTGCTATGAAGTCTTATGGATTATTTCAAAATTCATATGCTGAAGCCCCAAGCCCAACTGACCATATTTGGAGACAGGGCCTTTAAAGAGATAACTAAGTTAAATGAGATCATAAGGAGCCCTAACTCCTTATAAGAAGAGGAAAAGACAGCAGGAATATCTGTGCACAGAGAAAAGTCCACTTGAGGACACAGTGGAGGAAGTGGCTATCTGCAAACCAAGAGCAGAGGCCTGTGCTGACACATTGATCTTGGGCTTCAAGGCTCCAGAACTGTGAGAAAATAAATTTCTATTGTGATAGCTCAGTTAGTAAAGAATCCGCCTGCAATGCAGGAGACCCCAGTTCGATTCCCGGGTCAGGAAGATCCCCTGGAGAAGGGAAAGGCTACCCACTCCAGTATTCTGGCCTGGAGAATTCCATGGACAGTCCATGGGGTCACAAAGAGTCAGACAAGACTGAGTGACTTTCACTTTCATTGTTTAAGCCACCCAGTCTGGGATATTTTATTATGACAGTCCCAGCAAACTAATATAATTTCATAGCCTGATTTTTCTCAATCTAAGTGAGAAACTCCCATCCTATAAGTAAAATAGCTGGTACCGGGGCTAATACTGAAACTATTTACTTGTATAGTACAGAAACCAACCAATCAGAACCAATGCCAGCCATAAAATACTTATGCTAGTCACACTGTAGTGTCTTAACTGAATATCCACCCTGCTTGGAACTACAGCTGACAATATTGCTCAGTATAGAAATTTACCTTCAAGATACAGCTCAAGGTAATTAAATCATTTACTTGTCATTTATTAAACAACTTTTATGGGCTAGGCATTGAGCATAAAAAGGGGCCCATCCCAGATACCATGCACTCTGCTACCCCTGAATTTTTGCCCTTTTCCATCTGCCTAGTAGATGATGTGAGTGCAAAAGCATTCAACCATAAATCAGAAGACCTGGATTTTTTTTAAAAAATTGTTTTACTACTCCATGCAGTGAGAGAAAGCACAAACCATGAAGAACTGAGGTGTTGTCAGTAAGAGAGTGCTAGAAAGGACTTGTTATAAAATTTGGCTTTTGTTAAGAAATTTTGAAAGGATTTAAAGAAATGAGATTTTGCTCTGGATTGGGTGCTGTCAGGAATTAGGGCAATTCTATAATTGGGTATCTAATCCATTTTATCTAGAAGCAGAGAAGACTACACAGAGGCTAAGGCTCTAATAAGTAAAGAAGTAGCAGTCATTCATATTCTCTGGAGGAGGGGCTACTGGGGATTTTTTTGGCTAGGAGAATGTTCATGTTTTGACTGTGTTCAGACCTGACTGTGGAGTGGTCTCGTTTTTAAGGAGACCTGGACTTTTAATCCCATTTCAATCTTTGCCTTGGCTTAAGTGATTCTAGCTTACAAAGCCTCAGTTTTCAGACTGCAAAATAAAAACAATCTTGCCTTCCCTGCCCAATTCACAGTGGGTTTGGAAATCAAATGAATATGGATATAAAACTGCTTTATTAACTGTGACCAAATATTATCACTACTTTTTGCATCACTCTGCCTACTGACCCACTCAAGGCAGAGCTCAAATCCAAGTTATCCATGCACAATAATATAATAATCCTTTATGTTTTTATATTGGCTTTTATATTTGTTTTTATATTTTTTTATATAGTTTTCTTTGGCTGCTCTGGATAGAAGTGATTTCCTCTTTCCTTGAATTTGTAGACTGTTTAATTCATATCCTATGAAGCATGTGTTGCACCATGAATTTCTAGATATTTAGAAATTCTAGATATCTAGAATTGGTATTTTTTCCCATGTAATAAAACATTACCTTGTTGACATTTTATTTTATTCTCTCTCTTCTTCTTTTGGTTGCATCACGTGGCTTATGTGATCTTAGTTCCCCCACAAGGGACTGAACCCAGTCCCTTGGCACTGAAAGCATGGAGTCCTAACCACTAGACTACTAGGAGATTCCCTAGTGTTGATATTTTATACTGTGAATTTTCACATTGTTATTCCTCCCTACCCAGAGTTGAAGTTTCTTAAGGAGTGTCTTTCATAAAGAGTAGATGCATAACAAATGTGTATAGATGTATTGCTTGCTGAAATTCTACCATTTATAGTAGGTTGAAAAACATGGCCATAAAATTTTGCAGCTCCTCCCATCAAGAACTGAAGTCCTAAAGAATAAAAAAAAGAATTGAAGTCTTTTCCCCCACACCTTAAATCTGGGCAGCCCTGATGACTTGCTATGACTTAGAATGAGGTAGGAATGAAGTTATACCAGTGCTTCAGCCTAGGCCTAAAAATGTCTTGCATCTTCTCCTCTCACCCTCTTGGACCGTCGCCCTAAGTTCCACCTGCCATAAGGAAGCTAGCTGAACTAGTATATACAATTGCCAGACATGTGAAGAGTCATCTTGGACCATTCAGTTCTTTTCATGAATGAGCCCAGGTGAGACCAGTGAAAGAACTGTTCAGCACATATCATTTTGTTTGGGTGCCACTTATTATGCAGCAAGAGCTAATGGAAGACCAGAAGAGGGATTCCTCACCTGCACACTGATAGGAATTTTTCCTACTTCTTTTAGGGCCCTTCTCAAAAATTACCTTGCTTTCTGGATATGGCTCTTCTGACCACTGCCAGGTTGTAATGTCACTCAGGGTGAGACAATTTACTGATCTTAGATTTCTTCTAAAGTACTATGCCTGGAACTGTATGTAGTCAGTAATGAGTCCATTTGCCAAGTACGTAACAGCTCCTTCCAAGGAAGTCTTGGAAATCAGGTCCCAAAGGAATTTATTACAAGGCACTTTCAAATGAGAGCACTTAGAGAGCTACTGTACTTCCCTTAACCCTCTCTCACACCTATATGGGTAGAGGCTAGTCTAGCATTAAAAGAGATCTGTAACATGAAACATACAAGGATTATTGCATCATACCTCTCCTTCAGTGACTCACATATCAGTCAGAAAGAATATTCTTCTTAGTGGTTAACACTCACCTCTTCATTTACTTCTCTAGCACATATTTCTATATTTAACCCATGACGAAAACATCACCAAGAGGCCAGACTACTGAAAAAAAAAAAAAAAAAGCCATTCTACTCAGCCATCCTCTAGGATTCTTGGTACTGTATCCAATTCTCCAACTCTCCCACATTTTTATAAAACTAGATAAAACGAACATCAAATATGGCTTTGGTGAGGGTGAGAAGAGTCACAAAAGAACAGGTTGTGGAATGATGTGTAACCAAGGTGCAAGTAGTGAACCCTACCACACTCTAGAGCAAACACTTGAGCATGTGTATGCCCAGAAACAACAGAAAGAACAGCAGACTCGCCTGTTCCCCGGGGAGCTACAACCCCCTCTCCATTTTGTATTCAGAGGTTCCTTAGTTCTGAATTGTCTGGGGGCCCTACCTGGCCTGGGAAAGCTGTGTCTAACAATCAGAATTCAGGTGAAGCCTCCAGCTCCTTTAGCAGCTACAAGTGCTAGAAAAGCAGCAGTTCTTTTTATGATTAAGTATCTGGGGCAGGCTTCACTTTCCTCAATGTTAGGCTCAATAGACAGGCTTCTAGCTAAACCAGTCATCGTCCTCAGAGTTGAGTTTTTCAATTTCTTGTTGCTTCATCCATTTAAGACAGTCACACTTTGGGTTATGAAATGGGGGAAATTGCAGTGTGGTTCATGTGTTGTAAAATGTTGTAATTTATGTGTTGTAACAATCACACGGGGTTGGAGAAGAAAGCTGGTCCCCAAAGGTTGGGTTTAGAGGTTACTGAGAGACCCTTAGGGTTCTGCTTTGGTTTCTTGGAAAGGATAAGGTAAAACCCTCACCTAAGGGTTTCTTCAGGGAAAGGAAGCCATTGAGAATTATTCTCAGTCAAGGAGCCCCTATGGTTAACAGACCTGCTAAAATGTTCCTATTCAAAGCAGTCAGGTATTTCCCAAGAGTATGAGCTGAACCAACTTCCTTTGATCTCTGGGTACTCCCTTCTACAACAATGAGGTCTTTCCATTCCGCACTTGGTTAACTAAAGGAAATGAGTTACACTGTGAAACAAAGATCTCTTTAAGGTGACTCACTTTTACTCTATCATCCACCATCAATTCCAGAGTAACAGTCTACTCACCCTGCATTCATATGATTAAGGAAATTCTTCTAAATAATTGCATAATAACTTTGTCCATCTGTACCTGCTCTACCCACAACAGAAAGAACCTTGAATCCTCAACAAAGTTGAAACAAAAAGTTCCTTTAAGCCACAGGAGGGAACTCTACACATTTCATTTCTGCCTGGCTACCCAGACAGAAATGGATGACCTTGATAGATTTGAAAAGTAGTCTTATTTGCTATGCAAGTAGAGGTAGGATGACTATGGAAAAACAGGAGAATGGCTAGGTGGATTGGCTGTATGTTTAAACACAGGAGCTGCTTAAGATCTTTTCCTACGCTTGTTAGAATAAACTCTGTTAGCAGTCTCGTGGCTGGTGGTGAAGTTGAGACAAGTCTAAAGACTGTCTCTACGCCAAACACGAACAAAAATATCCTTGGACTTGATTGGTAACTCAGTCAAAACACTCTTATCACGCATATATGTTTACAACTGGGGGCCAGAAAACCGAGTAAAACGATGAGACACCCCTGTAGTGACAGAAACAGATTCATGTAGAGAAAATTTCATAATTTAACCGGAGACGCTAGGAGGGTGGATTCTGCAAGGCAGCTTTCTGGAGAAGCCGGTCTTGTGTCCGGTTCGAGGTGACTTCAGCGAGGAAGACTAGGGTAAACATCTTACCGTTTTAATCCATTTCTTCCTGGCATATCTTCACTCTGACTTTTCAGAGGTATTCCTTTGAGTAGAGCGGCTAACTGTTGCCTATCCTTTCTACTCTCGGTGCCCACAACAGCGCTCACTTCCTCAGGCGTTTACTGCCGCTCTTTGAGCCACGCCCCCAGGTTCTGGGGCTAAGTTCGGGCCAATAAAGTTGCGCCCCAAGATCGCAGGCCCAGGAAGGGAAGCCTCCAGCCAATGAGAGGCCAACCATAACCGCAAAGAGTATAAAAGTCTTTTAGTGGTGTCTTCGGACCAATGAAGAGCAATGATTGTGCGCCGGTTCTGGGGGTACCAACAGATCACAGGCGGCTTCCTGAAACACGTGACCAGTGAGCTGAAGCAGCCCTGCCCCACCTCCTGGTCTGGAGGTAGCGCGATGGGCCACGCTTCCAATGGTTCGAAGAACTTCTCGTCACGTGCAGTTTTTGCAGGCCCAGCGGCGTCCTGAAAGTCATGTGACAGTTGACGTTGGCGCCAAGCTTCCCAATGGAAAACAAGAGCTGCCTTCACAGCACCAGAAATCGCTATGTCTCCGCCAATAATAGCACGGCGGGGCGGGGATAGCCTATCACGTGCTGCGGGGCGGAACGGGGCGGGGCAGGCCACTGGTTGCGGGCGAGCTGGGCGCGCGGCGCGCAGGCGCCCTGGGGACCCGGTAGCGGCGGCGGCGGTGGCGGCGGTGGCTGCGGTGACGGCGGAGGCGAAAAGAGCCGTATCTTTGGCCGAAGCGGGAGGCGGCGGTGGCGGCCATGGCGGCAGATGGAGAGCGATCCCCCCTGCTCTCCGAGCCCATCGACGGTGGCGCCGGTGGAAACGGATTAGTGGGGCCGGGCGGGAGTGGGGCTGGGCCCGGGGGAGGCCTGACCCCCTCCGCACCACCGTACGGAGCCGGTAAACATGCCCCGCCCCAGGGTAAGCCGGGGCGGGGTCCGAGGTGTTCCCGGGGGTACTCTGACAGGCGGAGGGGGCGGGGCCGAGGGCGGAGGCGGGGCCCAAGCGCCAGGTGCGGGACTGTTGCACCTGTGACTGGGTGAGGCTTCCTTCTCTCTGCAATCGAGACCGCAGCTTGGGAGCAGAAGGGAGCTCTGAGGAGTCTGATGGAAGCACTGATCATAACAATCACGCTGAGCTTGTCAGAAGGGTTGAGGACCAGAAACAGTTGCCTACTGCGTGTAGCATCAGTGGGTGTCTTCAAGTAATGCCAGTCCTTCTTTTTACCTTCCTGTCCAGCATTTCCCCCGTTCCCCGAGGGACACCCAGCCGTGTTGCCTGGGGAAGACCCACCCCCCTATTCACCCTTGACCAGCCCGGACAGTGGGAGTGCTCCCATGATCACCTGCCGAGTCTGCCAGTCTCTCATCAACGTGGAAGGCAAGATGCATCAGCATGTAGTCAAATGTGGCGTCTGCAATGAAGCCACTGTGAGTTACACAAATCTATGAAACGGGCCCTGTTTTCTGGATCCTCTTTCTGATCCCTTGATTCTAGACCCAGACCTTCAGTCATTGGCCAAGGACCTTTCATGAAACCCAGGTTTCAGTTCCAGGAGTCTCACACACCATTTCCCCAGAAGCCACTCACCAGGCTAATATTTACCATCCCTCATCTTCATACATGTCTTTATACTTAAGCTTAGTTTTAGCTTGTAAATGTCATGTTATATATGCCTTTCATTTCTCCGTCCTGGCTAAGATTTTATCTCTCTGATCTCTTCTCAGAAGGTGTTTTTGGGAGAACAGGGATTGGGATTAGAGATTTGCTTACTGATGTCCCCATTATTCTCTAGCCAATCAAGAATGCACCCCCAGGGAAAAAATATGTTCGATGTCCCTGCAACTGTCTCCTTATCTGCAAAGTGACTTCCCAGCGGATTGCCTGCCCTCGGCCCTACTGGTGAGGAGGAATAATTTGGGGAAGGGCATTAGTGGGGAAAATTGGAAAGCCTAAGAAGGATGAATGTTTACAGAGAATGTAAAGATGAGAGAGCCTGGTGTTTACTTAGGAGAAAAAGCTAAGGGCTGCTGTGTCTCTAGAACATTATAGCTATCTTTCTTATCTCAGTAAACAGGTTAGGATAAAAGACTACTCCATCTTTATGAAGATGGAAAGTCTCCGAGACTGGGTGAATTATCCTGAGGTAAAAGGGACATTAGAGACCTTACATTTAAGCACTGCTTTTCCCACACGTATTCTCTGGGGTAGGGCTGGCAGTGCAGAGAAGCAGCTGCTGCCAAGTCGCTTCAGTCGTGTCCGACTCTGTGCAACCCCACAGACGGCAGCCCACCAGGCTCTGCCATCCCTGGGATTCTCCAGGCAAGAATGCTGGAGTGGGTTGCCATTTCCTTCTCCAATGCAGAGAAGCAGAGGGACTTCTAACGGCAGGGAGGGGGGATGTGAGGGAGGAATAATGTAGGGATCCTTAGGATTAAAAACTTTCTAAACATAGTCATTTTCTCCTATACAGCAAAAGAATCATCAACCTGGGGCCTGTGCATCCAGGACCTTTGAGTCCAGAACCACAACCTGTGGGTGTCAGGGTCATCTGTGGACATTGCAAGAATACTTTTCTGGTGAGGGGAAGTATTAGGAGGCTGAGGGTAGGGAGGGGCGGGAGTGGAAATGTAGTCATGAATGTATTTCTGAGTTATGATAATGAATCCTGTAAAGGTCTGTTCTATGAAGAACCATTTCCCCACCTCCCACTGCCCCAGGGCTCTCATTGAAAATGACCCTGCTTCTACTATTAATTGGTGTCTCCCTTTTCCTTTCTCCATAGTGGACAGAGTTCACAGACCGAACCTTGGCCCGTTGCCCTCACTGCAGGAAAGTGTGAGTGATTAGGGAGCAGCATCCTTGAGCTGGGTAATGAATAGGGTAAAATCTACAAGGCCATTCCAAGTATCCATTTCTGTTTGCCTCCCCACAGGTCATCTATTGGGCGCAGATATCCACGAAAGAGATGTATCTGCTGCTTCTTGCTTGGCTTACTCTTGGCAGTCACTGCCACTGGCCTTGCTGTGAGTAGACCTTGATCCAGCCCCTTTCATTCTGCAGCCTCGTCTCCTAAGGCTAAGATGGGGGAAATAGCTATCCTAAAAAGAAGTGAAACTGAGGGGGGTTTTGTTTGTCTTGTTTTAACAAACAAGATGACCTACATTTGAAGGAGACTGATAAAGTCTTCAATGTTATCAGAGTTAAAAACAGCTATCTTCTTTATGCGGAAGATAGAACAGAGAAGTGACTTAGATTCAGTTGCTATTAGGAAGTTGTCAGACATGAAGAAAAACTGACAGGTGTCTGGGATTGTTTGAGTGTCTTCCTGCCTAGCAGATGGGAGTTGGACAACTGGGCCTTTTAAAAGGTCCCTGAAGGTGGCCACATGTGGATAGGGGACAGAAACTGAGGCTTGAGTTGCTTGTTACTGTTACTAGGTTTCCTGGAAAGTGGTGAGAGATCAACAGTAACCCCATTGTTGTTCTCTTTATCTTCTTCAGTTTGGCACATGGAAGCATGCACGGCGATATGGAGGCATCTATGCAGCCTGGGCCTTTGTCATCCTGTTGGCAGTGCTGTGTTTGGGCCGGGCTCTCTATTGGGCCTGTATGAAGGTCAGCCACCCTGTCCAGAACTTCTCCTGAGCCCCACGACGACCCACAGACTGTGCCTGGCCCCTCCCTGGTGGGGACAGTGACACTATAAAGGGAGCCGTGGTAAAAGGCTCCCTGGGCTTCTCTAAGGGGAGCCAAGCAGCTGCCTTCCTTTTCCCTGGGGAGAGGTAGGAAGGAACCAGGCCCTCACCTAGGTTTGGAGGGATAGGTAAGACCACCGCTGGCCATCTGCTTTCCTCCAACAGTTGCTGTGTTTAGGGTGAAGTAGGCGAGAAGTTGCCCCTAAACCTGGGTCCTAAAAGACAGTTCTAGCCTTGTCCTTCCTATATGCTCCCTGAGAGCCATTCCTGTCCCTTACACATTCCAGGGCAGGGTTGGGGTGGGTAGCCCTGGGGGGTCTCCCTCCCTCTTGTGCACCATTTGGACCTTGCTGCTGCTATTGCACTTCACCAGGGGCTGGCTCTGGTCTCAGCACCCTCAGTCTCCTCTCCCCCCATTCTGTGTCCTGTGGGGGTGGGGTCAGCCGCTGCTCTGTACAGAACCACAGGAACTGATGTATATAACTATTTAATGTGGGGTATGGTCCCCTAGTCCTGTATTTCCCATAATTCCTCCTTTTCAACCTTACACCCCAGTTGCAGTTATTTAACTGGGCTGGATAGGGTTGCTCTGTCATGGGAGAGGTTAGGGAGTCATTCTGTGCTTGTAAATAAATAAGGTCATGACTCTATTCTTTTCCCGTTGTTAATCTGTGTGTATGAAAGGATGAGGGGAATTTGTAACCCCATGAAGGCATAGAATACACCACCACCAAAGCTGAAACTATGGCTCTTTATTTTCACAGGGACAGTTCAAAGGAAATATCAGTAGCTTTTGTTTAATGTAAAAAAAGAAAAAGAAAAAAGCACAACCCCTACACAAACACCCTCCTTGAGAACTTACATCTGTTATTAGAAGCCTGGTTAAAGGATTCACAGCTTAGAGGGGAAATACAATGCAGATTTCTCTAGATAGCAGTTATTAAAGAAGTTTGGGGATAAGAATTTTAAAGCTAGCTTGGTGGGCTTATTTCCTAGGCTCAACGTGATTTGGAAGAGGTGTCACAGAGCTAGGTATAGGGTAATGGGACAGTGGTCACTGCCCAGAGCCTTGGAACGGATTTTACTGTCACACAATGCAGGCAAGAGAGACTGAGATAACAAAAAATAATCAAGGCGCCAACCAACGTTTTTGGATCGCGCATTCATCATATAGGTCCAAAAAGTGTAGGCATAGGCCGTGTTGGGGTAGAGGTGCCGGAAACTGTCAGTGAGTGGCACAGCCTGCAGCAATTCCCCGAAGCCCTGCCGCTCTTGTGGAGTGAAGCCAGCATTCTTTTTATTTCCCTTTGGGTTGCGAAGGTCAATTTCTTCATGAGCCACGTTGAGGTCCCCACATAGCACAAGGGGCTTGCGGGATGCCAGACCCTTCAGGAATTTGCGAAAGGCTTCATCCCAGCGCTGGCGATACTCCAGGCGCACCAGACCTCGGCCTGCATTAGGCACATAGGCTGTCACCAGCACAAATGCATCATATTCAGCCACAATCACTCGGCCTTCCTGATCATGTTCTTCCTCACCTATAGAAATGATGGAACAATTAGCAAAAAGAAGTTTTAAGAAAAGGGAAAGGAGAGAATAAAAGAATCAAGAACTGGGGTTGGACTGGGATACCAGCAATTAGTTTGGAAGCGCTGGGCTTTAGAAAATCAATAGGGTCTCACCAATGCCATAAGAGACTTTGAGTGGGCACTGGCGGGAGAGGAGGCCCACACCACTGTACCCTTCCTTGTCTGAAGGAGCTGACCAGTACTGATGGGATAATCCAGACAGTTCTTGAAGTTCAACTGGTAGTTTGTTCTCTGAACATTTGGTCTCTTGGAGGCACAGGATGTCTGGGGCTTCTTCCTTTACCCACTGTAAGTGAAATTAAATGTAGAAAAAGTATCATCAATTCAGCAGCCATTTACTGAAAAATCTATATGCTAAGTACTAGAAATATACAGATGAGACACAGTCTCTGCAGAAATAACGTCTAGCAGCATAATATTAAAACTTATAAATGAAGGGCAGAGAGGCAAGAAGAGTGTTACGTGCAACACTGAGAAATTCTTGTTTTTTTCCCCATAAGCCAGCTAAAATTTTTAAGCAGTAGTTATTTAAATGTTGGCTATGCAGGGAATAAAATGGAGCAAGTCCAGTAAGGAGGTTTTCCCAACATGCCAGGGGAGAGATGAGGACATTATAAATAACAAAATGGCAGTGGAACTGTTGAAATGGCATTTGAAAAACAAGGTTTTTTGGTGAAAACCTAGTACCTTTCCCACAAGAAAACTATCGTGCTAGGGACTAAGATGGAAAAAGATGATTAAACCCCAAGCTCAGCCTCTGCACTCCCTTAATTCCACTCACATCTAAACCTTTCTTCTTAATCCAGGCTCGAAGCCCATCCACATTCCACGAGCAGATCTTGAGTGTGGCTGATTTGCCACTGGGTGAGGTTTTCTGATCTGGGGGGTCTTCATACAGAACTGCGCCCTCTCCTACGGTCTCTTTTTCGTTCTTTTTCGCTCCTGCCTTACTCTTCTTCGCCTCTGGCTCTATAAAATAAGTAATACATAATGGGATATAAGTTGGCGGCATCCAACTTTGATCCAGAGTTAACTACAAACCCACTAAGAGCCTGCAGCTGCCGCGACTTCTTCACAAATGAGAATACTGTCAGTGTCGGTCTGGACTTTCCGTTCAACGGTCCGTACTTCCGTTCAGCTAGGTAATATTAGACATCCCCATCGCTGCCTCTAGGGAGAGGGGCCTAGTCCATTCTCTTACCAGCCTTGGGCTCTTCCGCGTCTTCGACCACCGCTCCCTTTTTCCCACGTTTCGGCATCACTGTAAGGTACGCCCTTTTGCACCAGTTCCACTTGGCCCACTGAAGCAGTATTTTGATCGCGTTGCCTACAAGTGCAAAGAAGTCGTGAAACCAGCTAGAGCAGAAGACTCCACCCTCAACGCCCACGTACCAAGAACCGCCTTTCAAACTGTATTATCTCTGAATTCTTTCCCCGCCTCCGTGCACCATCAGCCTTTCAGCCCCTCACCCCCAAGACTAGATCATTTTCATCGTGTCTTACACACTTCTCGCGAGATCCGCCCTCAGGCCGAGGGACTTAATTGAGAGTCCGGACCTGGCCTTGCGGATCAGACGTCCAGAGAAGCGGCTAAGATAGGCAAAACAACACAAACCCTTTAGCTGACCTGCTTCGGTCCCTGTCTGGCTCCTCCTTAACCCAGCACAAAGAATGGAGCACGCTGTGCCCCACGTGGGTAACTGGAGTGGTCACGTGATCTGAGATGCTCTTCCAGGGGCGGAGGAATACGGGTCATTGGTCTAGTTGTACCACGTGACTGAAAGCTTCCCGCCCTTCTCCTGGACTCGGGGACACTGAAGGCCCCACCCTCCATTCTTGGACTGTTTATCAATATGCCAGATTCACAACTCTTTCTGCCACCCTGACTAGAGATCCCAAAGCTGTGTAAGAGAGAACGAAATCAATGGAAAAGGCTGGGCTGGACCATGTGACAGAAGCAGAGGAACGGATAGGAATTTAAGGAGTAGACGCCGGATCAGCGTTCCCGGCAGTTAGGAGGACAGGCCCTCGAAGGGGTCTTGATGGGTCGTCGTAACGACAGAGGTTGGGACTGGCGCTCGCGCGCTATCTACGGGAATTTTTTGGTAGCTGTTGTTTTGGTTGGCGCGGCTGCTTACCAGCCACTGGCTCATCCTCCTACTCTGCGACGCGGAGTTTGAGTCCCAGCGCGGACTGGTGAGGGCTCCGTGGCTCCAGTGCTAGCTCCGAGCCATGCCGGCGGTGCTGGGTTTTGAAGGCAGCGCCAACAAGATTGGCGTGGGAGTGGTACGGGATGGCAAAGTACTGGCGAACCCGAGGCGGACTTACGTCACGCCTCCCGGCACAGGTGAGGACTTGGGGATTTGTAACTCGTGGCGCACTTTCCGCACAGCATCCCCTGCCATCTTGCCAAACGTTGGTGAAGAGTGCGCGTTGTGTCTCATAATTTTTGATCCTAGTCTCTGAGATTATGTGACGGTAAAAGGGCTTCCCAGGTGGCTCAGTGGTAAAGAATCTGCCTGCAGTGCGGGAGACTTGAGTTCGATCCGTGGGTCGAGAAGATCCTCTGAGGAACGGAATGGCAACCCACTCCAGGATTCTTGCCTGGAGAATCCTATGGCCGGAGGAGCCTAGTGGACTACAGTCCATGGGGTCGCAAAGAGTTGGACAAGACTAAGCACGAGCACACATTATCCCGAGGCTGATGGGTAGAAGAGTTACAGGCACTTGGAACTGGATCTTCTGAGTTTGTTCAGCCTATACTGAGCACCTTTTATGTGCTAATTATCGGCTGCCCTTGCAATATTCGGTAGTTGTTTTTGGACTTCTGTACCTTGTTCTTAAAATGGGAATGATAATATCTGCATCATTCGGTCTTGAGGGTTAAAGCACCGGACACATTGACCACTCTCCGTAAATGTTATTTCTAGTTACATTGTGTCTTTCCTACCTTTCCCCCAAACACCTCCTTCCATAGGAGAGGGCAGCAGTCTTGTATATACCTGAAAAGCGACCCTGAAGAGGTGATGTTGTAACAGGTTACTCGTTAGAAATGGATGTATATGTTTAGCACTCAAGCTTCTTGGCATTTGGCACCAAGAATATGAAGATAAAATAGGCAGTGCTTTGAGATGCTCATGGTTAAGCTGGGAAAAGTACCGATTAACTATAATGCTGTAATTGTTACATGTTACATATAGTGTGTTAACTTAAATGATGTTATTATGTGCAGTGTTTGTAGAGTCACACGGCATCACCAAAAAGTATGAAATAGATAATTGAGTCCTGAGTAGGAGTTGGGTGTGTAGAAGGGCATTTCTGAGAGCTGTTTAGCTTAGTTGAACAGGCTGAAAAGACTATTATCTGAAGACAGGATGTTTGAGGAAAAGGGAAGGGACTCTTTCTACCCTACTCAAATATCTGTTTTGACTTCTAGGTGCCTTTCTATAGGAAAATTCTTAGGATCTCTGACTTGTGTCCATCTCCTAGGATTCCTTCCAGGTGATACTGCCAGGCACCACCGAGCTGTTATCTTGGACCTGCTGCAGGAGGCACTAACAGAGGCTGGATTAACCTCTGAGGATATTGACTGCATCGCATACACCAAAGGTATAGCTAGAAGAGTGGGCAACAGTGGAAGAATACACCTGGAACCCAGCTAGGTCAAAATAGCCTGCAGCTCACCTCTGATACCACCACTACATCCGCTGTACCTTCACATCCCCCGCTTTCCTCAACTCTGCTTTTCCCAATCTCTATAGGATTCTAAGCCCCATTCTGTCCCCATAGGTCCTGGCATGGGTGCCCCACTGGTTTCTGTGGCTGTTGTGGCCCGTACTGTGGCCCAGTTATGGAATAAGCCATTGCTGGGTGTTAACCACTGTATAGGTCACATTGAGATGGGCCGCCTCATCACGGGAGCCACCAACCCAACTGTGCTGTATGTCAGTGGAGGAAATACACAGGTATTTAGAATTCTTCACCATTCTTTCTTTTTTTCCCTCCTCAGAGATTTTTGGGTATTTTTAATGACCGAAACAAAACAGATCTAAAACCACAGCTTCTGGAAGAACCATTTATTTTTGCTGGTTTTGTATCTTTCCTCAAACTTGACCTTGACCTCTTGTTGGGCCACACATTTAAGAGCAGGGTCTCTGAAGACATTCTTGTTGGCAACAGTTTTTTCTAAGGGGATACCTACAGAGTACCTTGTGGGCTTGAAGTGATATACTTCAAGTTATAAACTTTCACGAAAGACTGACCTCCTGGCGATTTTCTTCTTGCCCGTGGTAGCTTTCACTTTGTACCTTGCTGCTAGCAAGGTACTAAGATCATAGGTGTTCTTCATGATGACTGACCAGGGGCATCACCACCTTCCCAGGTTTCATGAACTTGCCCATTTTGACAGAAGCCATTCAGGACTACAGCAGAAAAGCTCCACCATTCCTTCTTAATTTCTGAGGCACTGTATTAGCAACTTTCACTTTCTGCCTGAGTGGTAGGAAAACTGGGCTCATCTGAAGCTAAAATGTGATACACTAGAACACTGGATGACCTTTATATGTGGCTATAGAGATGAGGAATTTCCAACTTAGAGAAGGAAAGAATAGTAAGGATTGAAGTATTCAAAATAAAGATTTTTATTTTCATTATTTTGAAGTTTATTTTTCCTATGAATGTTAGCAATTAAAACTAAGGGACACTTGGCAGTCCAGTGGTTAAGACTTTGCTTTCAATGCCAGAGGCACAGGTTCTATCCCTTGTCGGGGAACTAAGATCCCATACGTCTCAAGGTGCAGCCAGAAAAATGTTTTTTAAAAAAGAAAAAACTAAGGGGTACTATCTCATTTGTTTCTTTACAACATTTGTTTTGTTTTAGTTACTGGGGGTAAATATATAGGGGTTTTTTTAAGAGTGAAAACGTTAAGTAATTTTAAAAAACATTTTATGAATGGTGGAAGATGTTTTAAATTTATAGATGAAGCCAGAGTTGTTTGGGATACCTTACAAGATCTTTTTAAGTGGAGATTGGAGAACTCTAGCCTTTGTTTTCCACCTAACACCTGATGGGATTATTGTCCAGACTGATTCCTCTCTCCAGTTTATGAAAGGATTACATTCTAAAAGTTTATTTTGTGAAATAGTTATTAAAGATGAAGCACACATTGCTATGAAATGACGTGGGAACTTTAATGGGTAGAGAACAAGTAATTGGTTGAGGCCTGAAGGATGTTTATTATACAAGGTTAGGAACTTGGGGTGTGGAAAGTAACAGTGGAAGCTTACAAGATTTACTTGAAATGAGCAGTGATGGGATTTTCTCTTTTTCTCTTTTCCTTTGAAGCCTGCTTAGGTGTGAAAAACAAGATGATTCACTAGGGAAGAGTGGATGACCAAAGTAGAAAGGCAAAATTTTTCTTTATGCTTTTGTCTCCAGCCTTTTATCAGTAGAGTAAGGGCTACATCAGGATGGAAGAAAATCCCTAGCAGCACCAGAAAGGGAAAGGGACTTAACGATCCTTTGGAAGTACTGTCAGAAGTCTGGAGCTTATGTATCAATGGGTGATAAATACTCTCTGTGCTAGAAGTTGGTCACATATGAAGAGTGGGCAGAAGTTGGTTGCTAGTGCTGAGCTGGATGAGCAATTAGCCTGACCCAGTATGGGATTTTTGGGTTTTGTTTTTGTTGTTGCCGCACCGAGTGGCTTGTGGGATCATAGTTCCCCTGCCAGGGACTGAATGCATCTGCAACGAGGAACAGGGAATCCCCTGGGATTTTTTAGTTTTTTTTCTTTTTTAACTCTACCTTAGTGGTTTCCACATACTACCACCCTCATAGGATAATCTTGAAGAACTCTGGTTCCCTGCCTCCAAGAAGGAACGCTTTCCTTAGCCCACACTGTCTTGATTGCTTTTAAAGGGGTGTCAGCAACTGCCAAGCTAGAAAAATGTATCCAAAATGATAATGTACCTCTTCTCTGACCTAGGTTACCTTCTTTAGACTAGGAATCTACTCTGGGAATCCTTAGGGTGTATATAGACTTCTCAGATAAGCGCTATTTAAAAGTACCTGTTGAGGGTTTGGGAAAGTACTTTATTTCCATTGCTTATTGAAGTTCTAGTGACCATGTTGATCCTCTGCTATGTTCTTCCCCAAGCCAAATGCTCCTCTTTACAGACTTGAGGTTTCATGGACATCCTCATCACCCTTAGGTGATTGCGTATTCAGAACATCGTTACCGCATCTTTGGGGAAACCATCGATATTGCTGTGGGTAATTGTCTGGATCGTTTTGCTCGAGTGCTGAAGGTAAGCCATTGAGGCTACAGAGAATATAAGTTGTGAATGAATTTTGGGAGAGCCATGGAAAAGGAAAGGGAAGATAAATTAGCCTCTTTTGCTTCGTAGATGCCTGACTTCATCCTGTTTTTCCTTCTGCTAGATTTCCAATGACCCAAGTCCAGGCTACAACATTGAGCAAATGGCAAAGCGGTAAGGGGAATAAGGCGGAAGGAGGCTGACTGGTGGGGTGCCAAGGATTTCCCTGTGTATGTATTAATGAGCTTTGGGAGGGCTTTGGAGGGTGAGCAGCCAGCAGACTACAGGCTTAGTGCCTCATATACTCACTCCCACATAGAGGCAAGAAGCTAGTTGAGCTGCCATACACTGTAAAGGGGATGGACGTCTCATTCTCTGGGATCTTGTCTTTTATTGAGGTGAGTGTGGGGGAGGTGAGATGGGCACTTTCATGCTTTTTAGAGAAGTGTGCGAGTTTTGCTCAGTGTAGTATTTTCTGCATATAGTATAGTACTGGCCTATGTTAGATACTGAATAAATTCATCTAGCAAATACTTACTTGAACATCTTTTGTGTACCAAGTGCTGTTCAAGGCAATAGTGATACAAGATGGAGCAAACAAAAATCTGCCTCCTTGGAGCTTGCATTTCATGGGGCATGGGAGGAGGGAGGGAGACAGAAAAAGAAACAGACAAAGAAATGGGAAAAAAAATAAAAAGGGTCAGATGGGGACAAGTCTGGAGAAAAATTAACCAGGGTAGGGGACCGAAGGTGAGAGAGCAAGTATTCATGATTATTGAATCTTGAAAGAAGGTTGCTGGTTTTATATATATATATAAAGCTCAGTGCCAGTGAAGAGCAATATATACTGGTAAGGGTGAATTGTGGTAAAGCGCAGTGATCCTCTAAGTGTGCTAGTTTTTTGCTCACATGTCATCCCCAGACCACAGTTCACTGTTTTATCTGTTTGCCCCTGTAACTACAGGATGTAGCCCAGCGGATGCTGGCCACTGGAGAGTGTACTCCCGAGGATCTGTGCTTCTCCCTGCAGGTAATGAAGTGAAGAACTGGGATAGACAGGTGGAGCTGGGGGAGCTTTTATATAGTAGACAGAACTAAACTGGGATCGCCTCTGATGTTTTCAACTTGTCTGCCGCCCACAGGAAACTGTGTTTGCAATGCTGGTCGAGATCACAGAGCGGGCCATGGCACATTGTGGCTCCCAGGAGGCCCTCATTGTGGGAGGTGTCGGGTGTATGTATCATTGAACTGTGCTTCTCTTTCGTATTTTGGGGCATGTGCATCTTGCTCCTGATACTCTAAATCTCTAAGGGTTTGGGGAAATTACTTATTTTGTTTCTGTCCTGTGCTTCTCAGTCCTTGCACCTACTTCATTTTCCGAAGTCAGTGCACATGAGGTGTATGGCTAGACTGGAGAAATGACTAAAGATGAGCTAATCGTACCCCTACCTCTGTAGGTAATGTGAGGTTACAGGAAATGATGGAGACCATGTGCCAGGAACGTGGAGCCCGGCTTTTTGCCACAGATGAAAGGTAAAGGCCCGCCCACCCACACACACGTTTTTTCCCCCAGTTGCTGTGATTTTCTGTCCTTAGATCATGAATTTCATACCTCTTTTCTTTCCCAGGTTCTGCATTGACAATGGAGCCATGATAGCCCAGGCCGGGTGGGAGATGTTTCAGGCTGGACACAGGACCCCTCTCAGTGAATCTGGGATCACACAGAGGTAAGTGGCCGTTGGGAGGAGACAGACAGCATTATATGGGAGGTAGGCAAAAATCATCAGCAGGAAGAGGACCCAGAATCATGAGGGCAGAGAAGAATGGAATAAGGGATGACTGTCCACCAAGTTTTTCCTTTTTTTTTAAACAGGTATCGGACAGATGAAGTAGAAGTAACCTGGAGGGACTAACAAAGCTAACAGGATTGAAGTATTTCATGCCCTGAGTGGAGCCCAAGGGACCCGAGGCCTTAACCTCTATCCTGACAAGGCTGTGGGCTCCCTTGTCTCATCATTTGAACCTCAAGAATTGACTCAGCATTAAAATATTTTTGGTTTTATATGGCAATTGACTTGTGTTCAGGAAGAATACACATTTGGCAATGGTTAAATCCTTTCGATGGGTCGATGGATAAGGAGGGCAGGGGTCAGAGCAGCACCTTGGCGGACTGCAGGTAGCCTTGGGAGCTGCTGCTCTCGAGCTAAAATTGAGGAGAATTTCTGAGATATTCTAGCCTTCCCTTAGGAATGCTATTATCATTGGTTCTGTTTTAGCATCAGGTCTTGTGTTAATTGCTTTACATTCATCACCTTGTTTAAATTCTCTGAAGTGTAGGTACTCAGGATTTCCCTGAAAACAGCCTGAAGCCCGATATAATTTCATACTAATTGATAACTCAGAAGTAAAACTGTCCCTCCTCCATACACTTAAGCCTACAGACATTTTCATTGGCAGACCAGAGGGAAGCCCTGGGTACATGTCCTCCTGCCACAACCACCAGAATTAACCTCATCATGCACTTTTATTTATACCAGTCACCGTAAGAAGTGGTGACTATCAGGTCACCTCTCATCTTTTAAACTCTAATAACCATTACTCTCCACTCCCTTTTTGTCCCTGTCTACCCACTTCTTTTAACTCTTGAAATTCTTTTTGTGATCTCTGACATTAACAGCCAGTCATTAGCAAGAATCCCAGGTATCCTCAACATCCTCTCTGAATGTTCCCTTTACATGGCTGTGCTCTGAGCCCTGGTTTCTCCTGAGGACTCTGCTTCTCCTACCACCTGTAGTGGTGGTGGTTTCTCTCACACCCATTGTAGCTCTAGGCCAGCCTGGAGGCAGTGTGGGAGTCCTCATTTTTCCTCATAATATTTTTAGACTACTCTCATCTCTAACATACCTCAGCTTTAAAACAGTATCTGTCATAAATCTTGGTGCTTTAAACATCCATATAGATAATCTTTCTAACATTCTGGTGTCAGTTCTTTGCACCTCCACTGATCCTGTCCTGTAGTCCCACTTCAGGCTATGGTCATATTCCAGCCCTGCTGCTACTCCATATCTCAAATCTCAAACATCCCACTCTCCCACTATTACTTCCTATTTTTCCAGTTGACTCCATGTGTCTTCACTTCCCTCCTCCAACTAAGTGCCAGTTGTGAGCACCTCATTGCAAGTAACTAATCTCTTTTGCTTCTCTTGCTTTTGTCACACTCAACTCTTCACTGACTTTATGCCTACACCCATGCAGCTGAAAGGGCTAGGGAAAAACAGCCAAGTTGACTTTAAATTCATTACCGTGAAACTTCAGTGGGTCCTTTATGCTGGAAGTAGTATTTGCTAGTCTTTTCACTTGCCCTCCTTTTTTTGGGGGGGGCGGGGGCCTCTGTTGCTTGTGGCATCAAAGTTGGGAATTCATCACTTACCTCTTTTCTGATCCCTGTTTTATTCCTTCTGACCCCTCAGATCTCCAACATCCCCTTCATTGTCACTTTTTGGTAGAAAATAGAGACAGTGAAAAGGTTCACAAGCTCCTACCACTACACTTATCATAACTTCCAGCATTTATACCCATACGCTGTGCTTTCTCTCCTGTTACTGTATCTTTTTTTTCCCCTCTTATTATTTTTTTTGTTGTTTATATTTTTCTCTACTGTTACTGCATACCAGTGGTTCTCAGCTGAGACTGAGTTTGCTCCCAGAGGGCATTCGGTTGTCACAACCGAGAAGTGGTGCTACTAGGTAGAGGCCAAGGATGCTGCAATATAGCTTACAGTACACAGAACAGCTCCCCACAACAGAATTATTGGGTTAAATGTCGTTAGTGTCAAGGTTGAAAAGTGTTGCTCCAAACAAACTGCCCAGGCTCCCCTCCAAATCCTTGGACAGCTGGTCCCATGCTTTTTCAAGGACATCGCTCATCTCCTTTCCTGTAGGGTCAGCATTTTCCTTTCTCTCATGGAGCATCCTATCAGCATGCAAATACGCTGTCATTTTTCTCTTCTTAACAGAGCTGCAAGTCTCTTGACCCCATTTCCCCTTCCAATTGCTTCCAATTTTCCTGTTCAGTTATTTAAAAACGTAGTTATTTTTTAAATTCAAGTATAGTTGATTTACAGTATTATGTTTCAGAGGTATAACATAGTGATTCAACATTTTTATAGATTATACTCCACTTAAAGTTATTGTAAAACACTGTATTTCCTGTGGTGTACTAATATATCTTTATGATTTATTCATTCTGCTCTATTTTAGAGCAGAACATCTTAAGAGAGCCATCTGCCCTTCCTCTACCAGTTTCCTATTAAGTTGACTGCACCCAACTGTTACCATGATCACAAGGATGTGTGTGAACCAAGATCTAATGGCATCTTCTGCTTCATCTTACGCAGGCTGGCAGCAGGATTTGGCACACCCTCTTAGAAACATTGTCTTTACTTGGCTTTAGGACATAATCTCTGGTTTGCCTCAGTTGTGTTTGCTGGTTTCTCCTAATCTCCATAGCTCTTGAGAGTTCAGTCCTTGGACTGTTTCCTATTTACATACATACTTTTGAGTGATGTCATCCAGTCTTACACATTAAAGCCATTTCATTGTGGTGGGCTCCCCATTTTTTAGCTCCAGTCTGGACTTACATCCCAAATATCTAGTTGCCTTCAGCATTTCTACTTGGATGCTTAATAGGCATCTCAAATTTAACATATACAAAATTGAACTTGTCCCAGCTTACTGCTGCAGTCTTTGCTATTTCAGTCAATGACAACTCCATCCTTATAGTTGTTCATGTCAAAGTATTGGCATTACCTTTGATACCTCTTTCATCTCTTCCAGTTCATCAGATCACATTGACTTTACCTTCACAATATATCCAGAATCCACTGCTGGACTTCACTGCTGCCATCCTAGCCCAAGCGAGAATTACCTATCTCCAAGATGATTGCAGGAGCTGGTCTACATGTTTCCACCATTTCCCTCTTACAGTCAGTTCTCAACAGCAGTCATTCAGAGTGAATAGTGTTAATGTGGAAGCCAGATTATGTCACTCTTCTCAAAATCCTCCATGTTTTCCTACCTCAGAATAAAATGCAGAGTCCTTTCAAGGCCTGTGAGAACCTCTATGATCTGCCACACCCTTCCCCCGTTACTGCTTTGACCTTATTACCTGCCACTTATCTTGTCATTCACTCTGCTCTGGTCATATCTGTCTTTTCTTCCTTAAACATGGCAGGTTTGCCACCCCTAAGGTCTTGTTGCCCCCTCTGCCTGGGAGGCTCTTCCCTGAGGTCTTGGCTCAGCTTAGTTTAGTAAGGTCTTCCTGACAACCCTACTTAAAATTGTACTCCTTTTGCGCTTTCTAGCCCACTCTCCTGTTTTATTATGTTCTTTGTCCTCTTGTTGGAATATAAACTCCCTGAGAGGAGGAGTATCTTGTTTTACTCATTAACATATCATCTCACAGTACTTAAAATAGGGTCTGGCACAGAAGTGGACATTGAATTAGTATTTGCTGGTTGGCTCAGAGGTTAAAGTATCTGCCTGCAATGAGGGAGACCCGAGTTCAATCCCTGGGTCAGGAAGATCCCCTGGAGAAGGAAATGGCAACCCACTCCAGTATTCTTGCCTAGAGGATCCCAAAGACAGAGGAGCCTGGCAGGCTACAGTCCATGGGGTCACAAAGAGTCGGACACGTTTGAGTGACTTCACTTTCACTTTCACAGCTCCATGGTGGGCTTCCCAGGTGGTGCTAGTGGTAAAGAACCCACCTGCCAATGCAGGAGACGTAAGAGACAGGTTCAGTCATGGCAGTCCACTCCAGTATTCTTGCCTGGAGAATCTCATGGACAGAGGAGCCTGGCGGGCTACAGTCCATGGGGTTGCAAAGAGTCGGACATGACTGAAGCGACTTAGCATGCACTCACGCGTAGCTCAGTGGTGGAGCATTTGATTGCAATTAGTATTTGCTGAATAAATGAATAAATCTGTGGGAAACTAAACCAAAGAAATAAAGGACTATAAACATGACTTGGCCAAAAAGATTTTAAAAATTGAGATCACATGGGCTTGGGACAGTTTCTGACTACTTATTAAGTAGGAAATGATGATAGATATTCTTCTGTTTTTTACAAAGGATAGACATAAATGGGTTGAAATGCATTTAGGGGTAGAGGTCTAAAGTGGAAACTTTGAGATGGAAGATAGAAGATAAATTCTTGTCTGTATTTGAGAACAGGAATGATCTGTTTCTCTAGGCTCAGGGAGTTTTGAAGTGTGTTATTACACATTAGCCTCAGGTATTTATTTATAAATTTTTATTAATATCACGAGGTAGAATGGATTTTGGAGAAGGGCTATCTTTGGCACTGTAGCTGCAGTTTGTGTTGTTCAGTGGAGCTGGGGTGGGGGGGTTCTCTCCTTAGGAAACTTTAAAGTGAAAGTGAGGTCGCTCAGTTGTGTCCGACTCTTTGCAACCCTATGGACTGTAGCCTACCAGGCTCCTCCATCCATGGGATTTTCCAGGCAAGAATATTGATGTGGGTTGCCATTTCCTTCTCCAGGGGATCTTCCCGACCCAGGGATCAAACCTGGGTCTCCCGCATTGTAGACAGATGCTTTACCATCTGAGCCACCAGAAAACTTTGGGCTGTTGTAAAACCCTTGTATGGAAAAAAAAAAAAACAAAAAACCCTTGTATGGGCCTCCCCTGGTGGTCCAGTGGTTAGGAATCTACCTGCCAGTGCAGGGACATGGGATCAATCCCTGGTCTGGGAAGATCCCACATGCCATGGGGCAACTTAGGCCCATGTTCCACAGCTACTGAAGCTCACATGCTCTAGAGCTCATGATTGGTAACAAGAGAAGCCACTGCAAGGAGAAGGCTGTGCACTGCAGCTAGAGAGTAGCTCCCACTTGCAGCAACTAGAGAAAGCTAGTGTGTAGCAATGAAGACCCAGCACAGCCAAAAATAACAAAACCCTTGTATGTCTAAAGCTTTGGGCTACACAAGAGTAGACCCGAAGTTTGTGGAGCTGGGAGATTAAAATGGCTCCTTGAGTCCTAAATCATGGGCTCCTCCTAGCTGTCTTGCTTCCTGAGCCTCTTACTAACGGTAAAGTTTAAGTGTGTCTTGCTGATTTTCACAGATGAAGGCAATAGGAACATCGGGCCCCTGGACAGCATCTCCAGCCAGCTCAGGTCTAGGGTCTCAGGGCAGGCTGATGGGATCACAGGGAGGTTTCTGTTATGGAAGCTTTTGTGAGAAAGAGAACCTGTTGCTCAGCTTCTCTACCCGTGAACTAGTCTAACCCCTGAGATCTGTGCCTCTGTACCTTGGCATCTTCCCAGACTCATGACTGTGAGAGCAGCCACAGGACTTCATGAAGGCATATGTGCCGCTCTGCATGGTTAGGAAAAGCGAGCAGGACCAGGGTAAGCAGCATTGTCAGTCTGTACTCTGGGACAAGTGCCCCACTTTAATGGGGCAGTTCCTGTATACCCACCTGCTTTTGGTTTGTCCACAGGTCCTGCTCACAGGTATAGCCTGAAGGAACACGAGTGTTGAGACAGTAGATGTCAGGTCCCGCTTTGGTGTGGCTTCTGCACTCCATAGAAGGCCACCAAGTCTTCAAAGGCCTTTTGGCTACAGAGAAAGGAAATCCCAGATTGAACAGGGAACAGAGAGTGTGTTCCCTGAAATTTCTGTCCTTGGGAATTTAGGTATAAAGGGCTTCTTTAGTCTTCAGTTTTTTCTGTTTTGTTGGCATTTCTTCCAAACTGGTAACCATAAGCCTGTTCAGATGTATTTAGCTGGAGACTCTAGCCACTCTCCCCATGGCCAGTACCCGCCATCACAGAAATTCCTCTTCCGTCAGATTTTGGCTCCTCCTCCCTGAATCCACTTAAGTCATTACTGATTTTTGGGCATCTGCTGTATGCTGGGCAATGGGTTAGGTAAGACTTCTCTCTCTAAACTTCCCCTCTGGTTCACTCACCTGGTTGTAATCAGAGAGCCCACAGAGGCAAGACTGTGACTCTCAATATCTGCCGGAACACCAGCCATACTGGCAGGCTGACATTAGGCAGCACCCACTCTGTACACCCATGTCGGTCCTATTTCCTAAAACATCTCAGGGACTTCCCTGGTGGTCCAGTGGCTAAGATTCCATGTTCCCACTTTAGGGGGCATGAGTTCAACCCTTGGTCAGGGAACTATATCCCACATGCTGTAACTAAAAAAATCTCAGATGCCACAACTAAGACCTGGTGTAGCCAAAGGAAAAAAAAAAAGACCCAACATCTCAAATCATGCAGGAAGCCGGAAATGAGATTTAGGACACACATTCCTTCATGGGGAGAGAACCCCAACCCAAAGCAGTAGGACTGTCGGGGTACCACCAGTGCCAAAGAGAGGAATGGAAGTGTGTGTGCATGGAGTTGGGGGAGGACCAAATTCAGTAATCAAAGAACACCATACAATTCATCAATGAAATGAACGCTGGAGAGAACTGGTGAAGAAGGGGATAGGGGCCTTCAGTTCAGTTCAGTTTAGTCACTCAGTCAAGTCCAACTCTTTGCGACCCCATAGACTGCAGCATGCTAGGACTCCCTGTCCATCACCAAATCCTGGAGCTTGCTCAAACTCATGTCCATCAAGTTGGTGATGCCATCCAACCATCTCATCCTCTGTCGTCCCCTTCTCCCACCTTCAATCTTTCCCAGCATCAGGGTCTTCTCCAATGAGTCAGTTCTTTGCATCAGGTGGCCAAAGTATTAGAGTTTTAGCTTCAACATCAGTCCTTCCAAGGAACACTCAGGACTGATCTCCTTTAGGATGGACTGCTTGGATCTCCTTGCAGTCCAAGGGACTCTCAAGAGTCTTCTCAAACACCACAGTTCAAAAGCATCAATTCTTCAGCACTCAGATTTCCTTATAGTCCAACTCTGACATCCATGCATGACTACTGGAAAGACCATAGCTTTAACTACATGGACCTTTGATGGCAAAGTATGTCTCTGCTTATTAATATGCTTGATAGGTTGGTCATAGTTTTTCTTCTAAGGAGTAAGCATCTTTTAATTTCATGTTGCAGTAACCATCTGCAGTGATTCTGGAGTCCCCAAAAATAAAGTCTGTCACTGTTTCCATTGTTTCCCCATCTATATGCCATGAAGTGATGGGACTAGATGCCATGATCTTAGTTTTCTGCATGTTGAGTTTTAAACCAACTTTTTCACTCTCTGCTTTCACTTTTATCAAGAGGCTCTTTAGTTCTAAAGAAGAACTATGGCTTTCTGCCATAAGGGTGGTGTCATCTGCATATCTGAGGTTATTGATATTTCTCCTGGCAATCTTGGTTCCAGCTTGTGCTTCATCCAGCCCGGCATTTCTCATGATGTACTCTGCATATAAGTTAAATAAGCAGGGTGACAATATATAGCCTTGAAGTACTCCTTTCCTGATTTGGAACCAGTTTTGTTCCATGTCCAGTTCTAACTGTTGCTTCCTGACCTGCATACAGATTTCTCGGGAGTCAGGTCAGGTGGTCTGGTATTCTCATCTCTTTAAGAATTTTCCGCAGTTTGTTGTAATCCACACCGTCAAAGGCTTTCGCATAGTCAATAGTAGATGTTTTTCTGGAACTCTCTTGCTTTTTTGATGATTCAATGAATGTTGGCAATTTAATCTCTGGTTTCTCTGCCTTTTCTAAATCCAGCTTGAACATCTAAGAGTTCACAGTTCACGTACTGTTGAAGACTGGCTTGGAGGATTTTGAGCATTACTTTACTAGCGTGTGAGATGAGCACAATCATGTGGTAGTTTGAACATTCTTTGGCATTGTCTTTCTTTGGGATTGGAATGAAAACTGATCTTTTCCAGTCCTGTGGCCACTGCTGAGTTTTCCAAATTTGCTGACATATTGAGCTCAGCACTTTCACAGCATCATCTTTTAGGATTTGAAATACCTCAACTGGAATTCCATCACCTCCACTTGCTTTGTTCATAGTGATGCTTCCTAAGGCCCACTTGACTTTGCATTCCAAGATATCTGGCTCTAGGTGAGTGATCGATCACACTATCGTGGTTATCTGGGTCATGAAGATTTTTTGTACAGTTCTTCTATGTATTCTTGCCACCTTTTCTTAATATCTTCTGCTTCTGTTAGGTCCATACCATTCCTGTCCTTTTATTATACCCATCTTTGCATGGAATGATCCCTTGGTAACTCTACTTTTCTTGAAGAGATCTCTAGTCTTTCCCATTCTGTTGTTTTCCTCTGTTTATTTGCATTGGTCAAGGAAGACTTTCTTATCTCTCCTTGCTATTCTTTGGAACTGTGCATTCATATAGGTGTATCTTTCCTTTTCTTCTTTGCCTTTAGCTTCTCTTCTTTTCTCAGCTATTTATAAGGCCTTTTCACACAACCATTTTGTCTTTTTGCATTCCTTTTTCTTGGGGATGGTCTTGATCACTGCCTCCTGTACAATGTCATGAACCTCCGTCCATAGTTCTTCAGGCACTCTGTCTATCAGATCTAATCCCTTGAATCTATTTGTTACTTCCACTGTATAATTGTAAGGGATTTGATTTAGGTCATACCTGAATGGTCTAGTGGTTTTCCCTGCTTTCTTCTATTTAAATCTGAATTTGGCAATAAGGAGTTCATGATCTGAGCCAGCTGATCTGAATCAGCTCCCAGTCTTGTTTTTGCTGACTGTGCAGAGCTTTTCCATCTTTGGCTGAAAAGAATATAATCAGTCTGATTTCGGGATTGACCATCTGGAGATGTCCATGTGTAGAGTCTTCTCTTTTGTTGTTGGAAGAGGGTGTTTGCTATGACCTATGCGTTCTCTTTCTCATTTTTTTTTTTTCCATTTATTTTTATTAGTTGGAGGAACATTCAGTGTGTTTTACTTTCTCATTTTTTTTCATTTATTTTTATTAGTTGGAGGAACATTCAGTGTGTTTTACTTTCTCATTTTTTTTCATTTATTTTTATTAGTTGGAGAAACATTCAGTGTGTTTTACTTTCTCATTTTTTTTTCATTTATTTTTATTAGTTGGAGGAACATTCAGTGTGTTTTACTTTCTCATTTTTTTTTTCATTTATTTTTATTAGTTGGACCAGTGCGTTCTCTTGGCAAAACTCTGTTAGCCTTTGACCTGCTTTGTTTTGTACTCCAAGGCCAAATCTGCCTGTTACTCCAGGTATCTCTTGACTTGCTACTTTTGCATTCCAGTCCTCTGTAATGAAAAGGACATCTTTTTTGGTGTTAGTTCTAGAAGGTCTTGTAGGTCCTCACAGAACCATTCGACTTCAGCTTCTTCAGCATTATGGGTCGGGGCATAAACTTGCATTACTGTGATATTGATAGTTTGCCTTGGAAATGAACAGAGATCATTCTGTTGTTTTTGAGATTGCATCCAAGTACTGGGGGCCTACCAGCATACAAACTACTTTTAATATAATTGATGAATGCCTCTTGCTCATTTCATCACCTAGCCCTTCAGAGAAGCAGAAACCAGGGTTCTAGGTCATTGTACACTGAAGGCAGAAGCGGAGGACCCTACCAATTGTGGCAGAGATGCTTAGGTAGGAAAGTGTGGTCCAAGAGATGGCAAGGACAGTTCATGTGGGGATACCTGTAGTATGGCCATAGGAACAAAAGTTTACCCATTAGTGGAGAGAAGAGGGGCAATAGAGTGTGCTCCAGGCCTGGACATCCTTCTCACCTTGAGATCCCCAGAGGTTTTGGTCCTGGTGAGTACCCCAGTGGCTGAGAAGAAGATGGAAAACACACCAAGGACACTGCCCTCTGGACCACACTCACCATTGTGTAACCATATTTTCCAAGAAAATGCTTCCTATATAAAGGTATAAAGAGAAGAGATGAGGTTTTGAGGAGCTCCTCCTGGCTTCCTTCATTCAGCCCAAAGTATTACCCTTCTACTCAGTTTCGTGTTGGTGACTTAAATTAGGCTGGGAAGCATAAGGGAATTTTGACCCAGGGACTTAACAAGGACTCTGAATGGTCTGATGGACAACTTATGAATGACATAGAGAATCAGAAGTCAAGGGGTATTTTCTGAGGGTACACATTTCTCAGTCAATTTCCCACTGTCTTACCTTGCCATCCAAAGAAGCCAGTGACTTGTTGGCTGGGGTTTGTGGGGAGAAGTGTCCCCAGCAGCTAGTTAATAAAGGAGAGGAAGATGAGGAAGAAGATAGTCTGGACCTGGAACTCAACAGGTGACATCCCCCACGCCCCACTCCCCCAGGGAGAGAGAGAAAGAGAGACAGAGAAAGGGAGGCGATGAAAGAGAAGGAATAACTTTTCCTCCTCCCTCTCTGTGTCTCATTTTCACTGTTCTCTCCAATCCTCTTGTTCCCTTTCCTGCCAGCCTCTTTCCATAACGGATTGTGGCTAAATGGTTGTCCTTTTCCTTCTTGACTCAAACTGCAAAGCATCCCTTCCCATTCTAGAGGTGAATCTCAAGATTGTAAATATCTGGGAGCATGAAACAGGGCATCTCTCACCTGGTAATCATGTCTAGTGCTCATCCCAACAGATCCTCAGAAGGAGTCCTCTTTACTTTCCCCTTCAAGAACTGGCATGTGGAGTCTCTCCTAGCAGAACTGGCTAGTTTCAGGTTTGTGTCCCTGGAAATCAATTCTGTCAACTACTCACAAATACACATCTCCCCACATTCAGTCCATTCCTGATCTGTCTAGCTCTCATTGCCATCCCCTTAGTCTTTTCACCCCCAACTCAATTCCCCTTCACCTGCCTTGGACTCCCACTCCGTGCCTGCCAGTGCAACACCCAGAAGGATAGTCACAGTCACCAGGCCCACCACCCAAAACTCATTTACAGGGTCCATGTTTAGTAGCTGTGCTTCATGCTCCTGGAAGGGCAGAACACAGAGGCTGGGGGTCACAGAGACTTTATTGGCTGATTTGATGCCTTCATCTAATTCTTAAAATGAAGTGCCCAGGACACTGTGATGACCTGGGTGGGATAAGGAGTGGGTAGGAGGGAGTCTCCAAAGGGAGGGAATATATATATACCGATTCACATCATTGTATGGCAGAAATCGACACAACGTTGTAAAGCAATTATTCCCCAATTTAAAAAAAAAAATTGACTTGCCCAGGCTGGAGCCACAAAAGTATAAGCTGGATGGTGAGTGGACTTGAGAAAAGGGCGCACCGAGGAAGGGGATTGGCTTTATCCAGAACAGGTCCAGAAGGGTCTTCGTGTAGCCTACCGTGGGCACAGCCACGGCTACTGCGTTGAAGAAAGCAGATGATTCCATGGAACTGCCAAACCTAGGACCCAAGCTGTGCAAGACAGGGAAGTAGGTACCACTGGAGAGGAGAGGAGAGTCCGTCAGCCTCAGCAACTCTCGACAGGACTGGGGGCCCTAAGAGATCATGGAGTCACAAGAGACTTAGCCCTGGTGCAGGTGACTGAGATACACAGGCTGGTGATATTAGTGGCTGAAGCTGAGAGCAGTATTATAATGAACCATCTGAGCCCTGGAGTGGGATAGGACTGGGGCTCCTTTAATTCACTCAGGCCGAGTCCTGAAGCCCTTCCTCCTGTCCCACAGAGTGATGAGCCCATACCTGTGCCTGAGCAGTGAGTCAAGGCAGCAGCAGGTAGAGGATAATGCCCTGGATGTCCAGCATGCAATAGATCTGGGGAAGCAGGGTAGGGAGGGAGGAGTCAAGGTCACCCTCAGCCCTCTCACCCTCAGAGGTACCCTTGAGACTCTCCTCTGGAGCAAAACCCTCTTTTCATGCTTTCATCCCCAACCTTTGAGAATCCTGAGCACCAGTCTGTTACCATGACTTCCATGGTCCAGCTAACACACACTGGGACTTGCCAGGTCTGGCCCCCGAATTCTCCAGATGATCTTCTTAGAAGCATGGTTCCACATGGGGCTCCTGAGCAGAGGTGGAAAAAGTGTCCCTTGAATGAGATGCCAAGACCCCTCCCCAGCCAGCATGTCAGCAACAAGACCTGGAGGTGCTATGGAGGGAGGCCAGTCCCAAGGAGTTTAATGGAGGATGGATGATTGCCCAGAAGAGCGGATTTCATCCAACCTTTCTGGATTTGCTGTGAGCTATGGGTCTCACCATGGCAGAGCTGAGCAGAGCTTCCTGAAACATGTGGCTGTGGTGGGGCTGTCCCAGGACCATGGGGTTGGCAGAGAACTCAGGGTCCAGTGTCCTTGTCCTTGTTGGCAAGCGAGGGAAGAGGCTGACCTGGGGTTTGTCTCTGCTAGGTAGCACTTCCTCCTCTTCCTGGTAGGGGCTCAAGGTGTTGGCCACCTTGTCTTGTGAAGGGGAGGCCATAAGAGGATCCATGCGGAGGTTGGTCACTATCACCCATTTCACAGCCCCGAACAACCAGAGGTTGACCCATCTGGTGGACAGCAGCCCCTGGGTTGGGTTTGGCCCTCTTACCACAGACTCCACCTCAGGACAAGGAAACCCCTCATTAAGGGTAGGTCACAGTTGGTAGCCCTGACCCATACCCCTTCACCTCCCCCATCCCTCTGCCCTTCTTGGACCAGATGGGTTATATTTGAGATTCACCCCAGTACTGTTCACTCCAGAGTCTCAGCTTTAGCATGCACAGACAAATCAACAAAGTCCAGGACTAACCCCCAAACTCACCCTTCACTCTCTCCCAACTTTTCCCCGTATCAGTCCAGACTTTTTTCACCTGCCTCTCCAGCCCAGCCCAGTGGACACTGGGCTGGCTCACTCCACCACATCCCCTCATCCTCCTTGGCTTCCGAGTTTGCTTTGCTCAGCACCAGGACGTGACCTCCAAGTGGAAGAGGGGAGAAGGTGATCTCGGGTCAGGCCCAGGGGATTGGGTGTTGGAGTCTGGGCACCAGGAGACCGGCCCCTGGCCTGCCAGCGATGGCTATAATTAGCCGGGCGCCACCACTAACAGGGAGAGGGTTGCATTCCCTCTGCCACTCCTTCAGAAGTAGAGCAGGCCCAAGTGAGAGGATAAGTGGGACGCTGGTGTCTTAGGAGGGTGACTACTGGGATGGGGGCGAGATGGGCGGGGTACAGTTTCAGGTACTGGATCTTTACTCATTGTTCTGGCCTTTGCGGCCCCCAGTGCACTTCATAGTTGCCTGGTGTAGCCTAGATGCTGGAGCCCTGGGATAGGGGGAGACGGTTGAAGTAGGAAATGAGGCTGGAGGCAGGGCTTCCTCTGGCCCCTGGGGTCCAGCTCTTACCCTCTCTTCTCTTTCCTCTTCCTACCTGTAGCGATCCAGCGAACTTGGGCCATGAGCCTCTCGGACTCCACAGGTCATCCCTCGGCGGCAGAGCAAGTCTCTCTTCTGGTCCAGAAGGACGACCTTGACCTCCCTTTGCCCACCCGGAGAACCCCCTCCTGGCCTCCGTCTCCAGATGAGGATCCTGGTTTGCCCCCCTTTCCTCTGGAAGAGCCTGGCCCCAGGCCCATGACCCCAGGGAGCCTTCCTTCTCCAGCCCTGTCCCTGGAGGAAGAAGAGGAGGAGGAGGATGAGGAGGATGGAGAAGACTCCGCGGAGCCCGAGGGGCTGTGCAGCGAGGAGCATCCCAGCCAGTTTTTCGCGGAGGCACAGCGGCTGCGGGAGCAGAGGTTGCTGCTGGACGAAGAGGTGTCAGTCGGGGGGAGAGCATATGGGGTGCATCGGGTGATCTTGGCCGCAGTTAGCAGCCTCTTCAGAGGCAGGCTGCTGGGCGGCAGAGGTCCGCAATCCCCCCTCAGCCTGGACGTAACCCCGGCGGCCTGGGAGGCCGTGCTGACCTTTGCTTACGAGGGGGTGCTGGGACCCACCCCACGGGAGGATGTGCTGGTCGCAGCGGAAACCCTGGGAGCCCCCCGGGTAAAGGCTGCGGCCCAGTGGGGACGCCAGGGGGCTGGAAGTGGACGGGAAGATGAAAAGCAGCCCAGTCAGGCAGAGGAACTGAGAGAAAACCTGCGCAGCATTGAGCTTCTGTACCAAGAAGGAATCGGGTGCGACCTGGAGCTGGAGGCAGGCGGCTGCCGGCTGCGGGGTGAGGGCCTGGGCGGGTGGAGGGGTGGGGCGGGCATTGCACTGAGGCAGGTGCATATGCCACCTGGAATGGTGTGTGCAAGCAGCAGCTGATTCGATCCCTAGCACAGTGCTTTTGATCCCTGCTGAAATCAGAATTTCCCAGGGGGTGGCCTTTGGCGCCTCTCCTGACCCACTGAGAATGGGGCATGCGCAGTTGAGTTGTTTTCCTGGGCGCACTGACTGATTTATGCAGTGGCTTTTCCTATGCCCAGAAACAAGAAACTTCCAGTCAGCTGGCAGGCGCTAAGGTATAGTCCATGCCAGTAGAACAAGCAGAAGGTGATTGACTCAAACAGAGATTAACCAAAGGCTCTTCTTGGCATCTTCTATTTAAGACATAGGAAAAGCTAGAGGAACATGGTGGAAAAATTTATCGTGTGTCCTTTTGCCTAAGTGAGCTTGACACCATGGCAGACAAGGGCCCTACAGCTCATAAGCAAGGTCTGGTACTGTTTCCCCAGAATCTACGGCTGCCAGGTTGTGGCATTTTGAAGTTAATTCTGCTCGTCACTAGGAAAGCTAAAGTGAAAGTCGCTCAATCGTGTTTGTGGAATTCTCCAGGCGAGAATACTGGAGTGGGTAGCCTTTCCCTTCTCCAGGGGATCTTCCCATCCCAGGGATCGAACCCAGGTCTCCCACATTGCAGGCAGATTCTTTACAAGGTAAGCCCCAAGGAAAGCTAAAGAGGATTGAATAAGTTGAGAATTATTCAAATTCTGCTAACATTTAGTGAGGTACTGGGTACCAGAAATTTTTTTTTTTACACATGCCATCTCTTTTAATCTCAGGTATTTCTAGCTGCAGATAAAGAATATTAAACTCAGAGATGTTAACTGGTGAAAATCAGGATATAAGCCCACATCCATTAGCCCAGTCTGCTCTCACTAGTCCATACATTGCTTCTTATGCAGTCAAACCAAAGGCACACAGCACCTGGAAAATGGAGCCAGAGTGTAGACATATAAAAGTTTAAAATTAAAAGGGATTAGTTTAGATATTATCTAGTTCAGTGCTTACACCTTATTGATAAGAAAATCAGACTTTAAGACATGTCCAAAGTCACATAGCTACTACTCATTAGAAAAATGACTGGGACCCAAAGTGCTTCTGGGATTCCCAGAAGGAAAAGCATCCTTTCTTAGTCAGCTTGAGTTGCTGTGACAAAAATACCATAGACTGGGTGTTTTAACAACGGAAGTTTATTTCTCTTGGTTCTGGAGACTGGATCAGGATGCCAGCATGGTCAGGTTCTGGTTAGGGCCTCCTTTCCAGTTTATAGATGGCGATGTTCTCACTATATCGTCACATGGCAGAGAGGAACACAGAAAGATGGATTATCTCATGTCTCCTCTTATAAGAGTACTAATCCCATACATTTGTTTCTGGAAAAGGAAATGGCAACCCACTCCAGTATTCTTGTCTGGAGAATCCCATGGACAGAGGAGCGTGGCGGGCTATAGTCCATGAAGTTGCTAGAGTCGGACACAACTTAGCAACTAAACCACCATATTTGTTTCATCTCTTTATTTTTTGTTGAAGTTTAAAGTATTTCACTCATAAATACTTGGGTGTGTGTCTCTCTAAAAGAGGACATTTTCTCATATAATCACACTATCTAACAAAATTAATGTTAGTCACTCGATCATGTCCATCTCTGCATATGCAACCACATGGACTGTTGCCCACCAGGCTCCTCTGTCCATGGAATTCTCCAGACAAGAATACTGGAGTGGGTTGCTATTCCCTTCTCCAGGAGATCTTTCCTGACCCAGTGATTGAACCCGGGTCTGCTCCATTGCAGGCAGACTCTTTGCTCTCTGAGCCACCAGGGAAGCCCTTCTCTCAATATCACCTCATCCACACTGAAATTTTCTCACTTGTCCAAAATAATGTCTGTTAGAGCTATTCTGCTCAATCCAGGAGCCAATCAAGGTTTACACTGAACTCAGATGTCTCTGAAGCTGCCTTTACTCTTGTGCAATCCTCTCCCCTTTTTTTTTCTCCCTTTTTTTATGACTTGACTTATTGAAGAAACAAGATTAGTTTTCCCATAGAAATCTCCAGTTTCTAGATTTGTATGCATTTTCCTTCTG
The DNA here is from genome assembly GCF_019320065.1 of Cervus canadensis. NCBI lineage: Eukaryota > Metazoa > Chordata > Mammalia > Artiodactyla > Cervidae > Cervus > Cervus canadensis. The sequence continues at coordinate 24,004,187 of NC_057391.1, forward strand.
TGTTTTTATTTTAAACTTGGTCTTTTAGCCTCTCAATTTCCTATAAACTTGAATTTAATCTAAAGGTTTGATTAGATTTAAGTTAAATATTTTGATCAGAATACTTCATACTTGATGCCAACTGCCTCAGATTGAGTTACATTAGGAAGCATATGTTGTTGTTGTTTGCTAAGTTGTGTCTGACTCTTTGCCACCCCATGGACTGCTGTATGCAAGGCTCCCCTGTCCTTCATTAACTCCTGGAGTTCAGATTCATTTCCGGTGATGCTATCTAACCATCTCATCCTCTACTGTCCCCTTCTCCTTTTGCCTTCAAGCATATGAGTTCTAGTTATTTAACAACATTTAAAAAAATATTTATTTGGCTGTGTTAGGTCTTTGCTGCTACACAAGGGCTTTCTAGTTGTGGCATGCAGGCTTGAAAGAACATGGGCTTAGTTACCCTGTGGTACATGGGATGTTAGTTTCCTGACCAGGGATCAAACCCACGTCCCCTGCACTAGAAGATGGATTCTTAGCCACTGGACCACTAAGAAAATCCCCTAACAACATTTTAAATAATTTATTTATTTTTAGTTTTTAATAGGACATTTTCAGTGTCATGAGTGCCATGCATATAAGCAGGGAACTGATACACAAGTATGCTTAATGCAGCCTGGCAGCAGTCACAAGGCATGACACTCTGCCCAGACAGCTACTACATGGAGATAAAAAATAAATCACTCCCTTTCACTAGGACTCAGTTTCCTTATCTTAAAATGAGTGATTGAACCAGATGGTTTTGAGGGTCTCCAGTTTATAGTGTTGTGATTCCATAACTCTATTAAGGAGGTGGGTATGCAAAGAAAAACTATAACACGTGGGAAGTATGAAGCACTAAATCTTGGGTAAGAGAAGATGACAGATGAGGTTGAATCATAGCCATTCCTGAGTGTGGTGCCATTTTCTAAGTAAAATCTGACTAACAGAATGGCTGATGTCAGTGACTCTTCTAATTGTAGAGGAAATAACTTTATTCTGTGCACAGTATGGGAAGACCTATATAAGTTGCACATTGGTCTTTGCAGTTTATTTTTTACTCCCTTTTAGCAAATGTTCCTTATAGCCTCTTCTCCACTTAATCAGTCAGGACCCTTTTTCTAATTGGCCTGCATCAAAAAAACTAAAGCAATGTTTTTCAAGGGGCTTCCCAGGTGGCTCAGTGGTAAAGAATCTGCCTGCCAATGCAGGAGACAAGGAAACACACAATTGAACCTGGGTGGAGAAGATCCCCTGGAGGAAGAAATGGTAACCCGATCCAGATTTCTTGCATGAAAAATCTCATAGACAGAGGAGCCTGGCAGACTACGGTCCATGGGACTGCAAAGAGTTGGACACGACAGAGCACATGCACACAATGTTTTTCAAAGTGTCTTCAGGTCACTAACATGAGAATCATGCAGGGTGCTTGAAAATGTTAAAACACAAATCCCTAGGGTCTCCCTCTGGAGCTACTGGGTCAAAATCTCTGGGGGTGGGCCTATGAAAATTTCATTTTAACAAGCACCTAGTGGTGTTCTGGTGTGCATATCACAGTTTAGCCTGTGGTCTTGGGTGGTTGGCCCAAAGTTGGGGTTGTGAAATTGAGAGAGTGCCAAGCGGTTTGCAACACTCTGGATTCCCCTCTGCTTCTCCCTCTTGCAGTGCACCGAGCAGCCCTCGCCTGTGGCAGTGAGTTCTTTGGGGCCATGCTCCTGAGTGGGATGAGGGAATCCCAGGGCACAGAGGTGTCTCTGCACACCATCTCTGCCCAGGACCTGCGACTCCTCGTCTCTTTTGCCTACTCTGGGGTTGTGCGGGCCAAGTGGCCAGGACTACTGAGAGCTGCCCAGGCTGCCCTGCAGTACCAGAGCTCCTCCTGCCTGGCTCTGTGCCAGAAAGCCTTGGCACGAGGCCTCAGCCCTGCCCGTTGCCTGGCCCTGATCCCCATGGCAGAAGCCCCAGGGCTGGAGAGGCTCTGGAGCAAAGCCCGTCACTACCTCCTCAGCCACCTGCCCGCTGTGGCTTTGTGCTCCACTTTCCCTACTTTACCGGCAGCCTGCCTGGCTGAGCTCCTGGACAGTGATGAGCTACACTTGCAGGAGGAGTTCGAGGCCTTTGTGGCTGCACGGCGTTGGCTAGCTGCCAACCCTGACACCCAGGAGTCAGATGCCAAGGCCCTGCTTCGATGCGTCCGCTTTGGCCGTATGTCCACCAGGGAGCTGCGGAGGGTAAGGGCGGCCGGGCTGCCTCCACCCTTGAGCCCCGACTTGCTGCATCAGGTGATGGTGGAGGCTGAGGTTCCAGGACAAGAGAGACGGAGGGAGCCTGACCAGGCCCTGGTGGTGATTGGCGGGGATGGGCTCAGATCAGACATGGCCGCCAGAGAGCCGTCCCGAGGAGTGTGGTGGGCCCGGGCCTTTCGCTGCGGCATGGGACTGGTTCGAACTGTGGAGTGGGGGCGGCTGCCTGCCCTGCCTGCCCCCGGGCGCTTCCGGCACGGGGCTGCGAGCCTCGCAGGAAGTGTGCTCTACGTGTGTGGGGGACAGGATTTCTACAGCCACGCTAATACCCTGGCTTCGACTCTCAGGTACGGATGGGCTCCAGAGAGTGGCAGGCCCCCAGGTGGGCAGCTGAGGGAGTTTGCGGGCCAGCCAACAGCAGACGCCCAGGGTCACACTTCCCATCTCTTGTCCCACTGTCTCCAGGTGGGACCCCAGTCAAGAGGACTGGGAAGAGATGGCACCTTTGTGCCAGCCTCGGAGCCTTTTCCCCCTGGTGGCGCTGGATGGACTGCTTTATGCCCTGGGTGGACGAGACAGTGGTATTGCCCTCAGGTCTGTGGAGACTTATAATCCTGAGCTCAACGTCTGGAGGTGAGCAGGGAAGGGGGTGTTTCAGGCATCAGGGGTCTTGGCAGAGGAAAGCTGAAGATGACTGATGCCTGACCACGTGCTCTGTTCTCCACAGGCTGGCACCTCCTCTTCCCGCGCCACGCTTTGCCCACGCAGCTGCTGTTTTGGAGGGCCGGCTCTACGTGAGCGGTGGCTGCAGCGAGACTGGCCAGTACCAGGCCTCGTTGCTGCACTACGACCCCAAACTTGAGAAGCCGGCGACACTTCTGAGCCCTATGGGGGTGCCTCGGGCTGGCCACGTCATGGCTGCTCTGGGTGGGCGGCTGTATGTAGCAGGCGGGCTAGGTCAGACTGGGGACCTGCTGAGCTTCGAGGCCTACGATCCAAGTACTGGTAGCTGGACTCACCTGACCCCCCTGCCCTCCCCCCATGTCGGGGCTGCAGGTGCCGTGCTGCAGGGGGAGTTGCTGGTGCTGGGGGGCTACAGCCACCGTACTTATGCCCCCTCCCACCTTATCCATGCCTATTGTCCTGGCCTGGGCCGATGGCTGTGCCTGGGAACTCTGCCGAGGCCTCGGGCTGAGATGCCTGCCTGCATCCTGACCCTGCCCGCTGTGCAGCACGTGGCTTTGGTTCCCACACGGCATCAAACTAAACCTGCTGGGTGAGAGGGAAGCAGTGGTGGATGGAGGGAGGAAGGGATAAGAGAGGATAGAGAAGATGAATGCAGGGAGAAAGAGAAGGCTTTGTTCATCACAGCATTTCATTCTAGCGCAGTGCTTTACAACTCATAAATCGCTTTTGTAAAAAGGTGGTTCTGGAATTCCTAGGGAGAGTATGGGGGAAGGAGAGGCAGTTGAATATCGAGGTAAGGAGAAGAGACCCAGGGGCAACTCTACAAGGTTTAGGGACTCTGGCTCGATTCTTGGTGGAGAAAGTGCATCTAACTAGGAAGACAGTCATGAAGCATCAGTAGCAAAGGTGTAGGGGCCATGAGAGAACAGTCAGGAAAATTATGATTCTGACCAATGGATGAAGGAGAAAAATGAGGAAAGGTCACCTGTGAAAAGAGTTGAGGAGTGTGTCGGGAGGATTGTAACTGCTGCTTATTTTTAGTCTCCAATTCCTGGGACACCCAAACCCTCTTGATGATGTTCTTTCTCAGGTAGCTGGTAGACCCAGTCTAGCGTTTCCTCAGCCACACACCGCAGGCCGCCTCTAAGAGCCTCTTGGATTTCAATCTGAGGACAAAGTTCCCTTCTGGACCGGGTATAGCACAGGGGCCCATGATGCCAGGGCGACCAGGCAGGAAGGCTGCAGGTGGGGAAGATGAGGAGAAAGAGGGAGGCGTCCATGTGGAAAGGGAGGAAGGATTTGAGGGCATGGGGTGGGAGAAGTCAGGAGCTGATTGGCTTCTTTCCTTCCCTTTGGGATGAATTGAGGGATCAGGAGGGAAAGCGGTACAGTTGTGGTGTGAGGTCCTAAGTTGTGAGAGGAAGCGGCAGAGAGGAGAGAGGCAGAGAAGACGCAGGAGAGTGGTTTCTTTCTCTGGTCCTTTCTTCTAGAGTTTTTTGAATCCATTTCCCTTTTTCCTGGCCAGGGAAAGCTGAGTCAGATGTTTCCTCTCTCTTTTCCTCCACCCTGCTTTTCCATCCCCTTCCCCCTTCTCTTCTATCTTTTCTCCTTTCTCCCTCACAGTTAGAAATTATCTACTGTGTGCTCGGTACACTTTGAGGCACTAAGGACCCCAAGGTCAGGGATTTTGACCGAACACAGACTTGTGAACAAATACAAGTTTTACAGTGGGCTTAGAGGTATGGACACTTGCCTTACAGCTCTCACAAGAGCCTCGCACCTCACATGCCTCACAGTTGAAGGTATGAAAGCCCAGAGGACAGAGAGGGAACTCTGTCCAGGGAAGACTTGAGGGAAGGCATCATTTGATGGGTATAGACTGAACTGGATCTTGAAGGTTCCCTAGAAACTCACCAGTCTGAGAAGGAGGGAGGCATTCCAGTCAGAAGAAAGAAGCAGATGGGATGTATGGTGCCCTATGTCTCCACAGCAAAGGGGAAATCCGTATTCCAGGGGTTCTTCAGGGAATTCTGCTGCTCTTCCAGCCTACTCTCTTCCCTGAAAGCTTCCTGAAGACAGGGGCTTTCAGTTAACAATTGTGTGTTCCTTCCTCCACAACTCCCCTACATCTTTCCTGTCTGGTGTTTCCACTTCTGACCCCTGAGCAGCTTAGGGCAAAGGAGGGCCAGTTCTTTGTACAGGTCAATTTTCTCTTACCACCGCTTATTAAGATTCTCACTCTGCTAAGGTCAAGATGAGGGAGCCTCCCTTGCTTCTTTCTTCATCCTGACATATTTTGTTTGTTTTGAGATTTCATTACTTTGCTAAGGGTTTTTTCTATATCTCTGTTTAGGAACATAGTTGAAAATGAGGAGGGGTAAGTAGGATATATAAGAGAACAGAGAAGAAAGACTGAAGAGGACAGGGAAGAAGGAAATTGGAAGCACTGAGAAACTACAAGGATTGAGTCTTTAGGGTGAACTTCTGTGATCAAGTTCTTGGTGATTTGTATGCAAAGACAGACTTAAATAAAGGTTTCACCATGACTGAATCATTCTTGTCTGTGTTTTTCCATTTTAAGAAAACATTCCATATCCCTTGCAATTTGGTTTTTGTCTCCACTGCACTACTGAAACCATCCTCCCTCATGTCACTGTGACCTATTTCTCACCAAATTAAACAACCTAAGGCCATCCTCATTCTCTTTCATCTTTCTGCAGGAACTGGCTGGCTTGAAAACTGGCTTTTGCCCTAAAAATTTCTCCCTCCCTGTCTCCAGAGATGGTGCACTCTCCTATTCTTATTTTTCCAATCCAAAGAGGCTGCAGAAAGTCAAATCATGGTGTCCAAGAGGGTATGGTGCCATCTGAGGTGGAGCCGACAGCCAAGAGTCCAAAAGTATGTAGATGGGGGGAGGTGGTTGCAGAAGGCTCTATCTTTGGGCTTTTAAAATTTTTAATTAATTTATTTTATTTCTGGCTGTGTTGGGTCTTCGTTGCCTTGCAAAGGCTTTCTCTAGTTGCGGTATGCAGGCTTCTCATTGCAGTAACTTCTCTTATTGCGGAGCACAGGCTCTGGATGCACGGGCCTCAGTAGTTGCAGCACTTAGACTCAGTAGTTGTGATGCGGGGACTAGTTGCTCCTGGACAGCTGAATCTTCCCGCACCAGGGATTGAACCCATGCTCTCTGCCTTGGCAGGCAGATTCTTATCTTCTGCACCACCAGGGAAGTCCGTTAGCCTTAAAACTGTGGTTGGAGTAATAATAGAGGAAGAGGTTTCTGATGTGAAGTGGGACCCTGGCCAATGGTCCACTCTTCAGTGAGTTTTTTGAATCCATTTCCCTGAAAATTAAGCCAGGTAACAAGTTGGGGTCTTGGGCAAGTGCACTGAGATTCAGGGCAGTATTTTGCCCCCAGAAGGGAAGTGGAGTGAGAATCAGGAATTAGGACAGAAATCATTCTTATAGAGTGGGCAATCATGGCAATCCAGGAATTAGGCGACAGTTTGGTGAATTCCTAGAGGTGCAAGATTCTTATTTTGGTAAATCAGATAATGAACCAAAGCATTGTATATCTTCTCCTACTAGCTACCTCCACAGTCTTCCTTCAACCTCCTTTGTGGATGAGGGTGGAATTTGCACACTTGCTCTCTTCTTTTCCAGGCTGACTCAGAAACTGGATAGGACTAGGAGGTGTGCAGTTTCAGTACTGGTAATCTATTAGACTATAAGAGTCTCCTATGCCTAATTCATGGACAGAGGAGCCTGGTGGGCTACAGTCCATGGGGTTGCAACAAGTTGGACTTGACTGAGTGACTAACACACACACACACACACACACACACCCCTAATTCTGGGTTGTCCATGCTCCTCTCTTACCGTGCTCCATGCTACTCTTCAGGAAGCTCACTTCCCCTCTACCCGAGGCCTTAATGACTCACTTGGGTTCTAGTTGAATCTTTTTGTTTTTTAGCAGCCCTCACCTCCACTTGGATTTACCACTATCCTCAGTTCAGACTCATCATGCTTTGTTGGCGCTATCATTTTTCCTTTTTCCTAGACACAAAGCTTTGTCATCACCTTGAGCTTGTTCTCCTCTTATCTTATTTTTCACTCGACTCATCATGGAATTCTGTACTACTGAAACAGAAACTTTACTGATTCCTTCTCCCAATATTTTCCCTGTCAAATATACTACATAGTTTATGTCCTGGACATCTGGAAATCTGATAGCAACTGAGAGAAGTTTAAAACCGAGAGAAGTTTAAAAAACAAATGAAAAATACATACTAAAGAGTAAAAATCACATAAAAATCCTACTTCAGGGAACTCCCTGGCAGTTCAGTGGTTAAGACTTGGCCCTTTCACTGCTGTGGGTCAGGGTTCAATCCCTGGTTGAGGAACTAAGATCCCACAAGCCCTTCGGTGCATCCAAAAAAAAATATCCTACTGCAAAACTAAGTGCCGTTATTTATCTAGACTGACAGTCCAGGATATAGAAGCAACAATGTCAAACTCCAAAGAGTGAAAAGCTACACAGAAAGATTGTTCAGTAGAACAGGGAATGAAGAGATTTTGGAGAGAGTATAATTCAAACCCTTCTTTAACAGTGTAAGAAGCCAAGGCAGGTGGCACAGTCTGGATAATGAAGAGGAACATTTTCAATGAGAGCAATCTCCAAGTGACATACCTATAATATTGGGACCCGGAGACTGGCTGGGACAAGCATCACAGGTTAGGTTTATATGCAGGACAGTCATAATTACTCTGTTAGGGCCACAGACTACATTCCAAATCTGAGCTAACTCTTGGTATCAAAGGATCATAGGTGGAAAAGTGTGAATTTATCACAACTCCTGCTAATACAACTACAAAAAAAATACATACATTACATATATATATATATATATACATATGCATATATACATGCATGAATACATGTATATGTCATTAATGGTGAGATTATTGTCTTTTATAGTCTTTATTTCCTCTGAGATATAGACATTTATAGATGATTCAAAATACAACCATCTGTATTTCTAATCAGAACAGTGAAAAAAGTACAGCTTGAGAGTGAACTGAATTAGAAGTAGTAACTTGAGCTCAAGCTCCAGATCAATTGCCGTTTTGGTAATCATGAGTAGATCCCTTAATCACTTTGAATACCACTATGTTAATCCATAAAATGGGGATAACACCTATATATGAACATCATAAGGTTATTATAGTCATGAGCCATGGAACTTGGAATAGTCCTAAGGACCTCTATGCACATTTTGAAAAGAATTTAGCTGACAGTTTGTAAATTAAGTTTCCAGGCTAAATCCTTTTAGATTAGTGAGCTAGATGATGCCAAAAAAGGGGCCAGGGTGTTGCAGCACCCCTGAGACCATGAGTGCCATACAGAGGGTTACAGGTTTATTCTCAGCTAATGCAGACTAACATTGCTCCTGAGATAGGGATATGGATTCATCTGGACTCCAGCTGAGGGTAAGGCACTTAGGGGGCTAGAGGTCTTCTAGTTATATGTCAGTTTGATTCATCAGCAGACAGGTAATCTGAGCTCCAATGCATTACATACTTTTCAAACAACTTACTGATGAAAGTCAACTCTCATAACAGAGAAATAACTAGTTTAAGTGTTTGCTATGTGCCAGGCAGTGCGTTAAGTGCTTCACATGCATTATCTCATTTAAATGCCAATAAAACCCATAGAAAGTTGATGCTATTATTACCCTTATTTTACAGATAGGGAAACTGGAACTCAGAGGAATGAATTTATGCACCCAAGGTAATAGGGTTTATAAATGCTGAGCATTATTTAAACACAAGTAGAAGGACTTTTGAGACTGCTTTCTTTATTATACCACATCTCCAGTGTAGATTCACCTCCATGGATGAAACTTATCGATGAAACTCTTACTTGGACTCTAAAAGTGGAAGTAATTAAAGGTTATCAATATCTTCTAGCAATCTATAATGGAAAAGAATCTGGCAAAATATCCTGGCAGTCCAGTGGTTAGGACTCAGTGCTTTGCTGCTGTGGCCTAGGTTCAATCCTTGGTTGATATCAAGTGCTCCCAAATAGGTGCTTGTTCATAAATCACTTGTCCAGGGCAATTCTCTGAAGCAGGCAATGGTTAGATTGAATAAAGGCTTCCCTGGTGGCTAGCCATAAAGAATCCACCCACAATGCAGGACAAGCAGCTTCTATCCCTGGGTGTGGAAGATCCCCTGGAGAAGGAAAAGCAACCCACCCCAGTATTCTTGCCTGGGAAGTCCCATGTACAGAGGAGCCTGGCAGACTATAGTCAGTGGGATCCAAAAGAGTTAGACACAACTGAGCGACTGAGCATACACACACACAATTAGGCTCTAACGTTATTTTCAATATAAACATAAGGCATTTTATGCATAGTTTAATATACACTAAAATTTCTAGGAATGTCACTACCATAAACATCGTGGGATGACTATACCTTGCTTCATTCAAAAATTTGCTAAAAATTATTTTGGAAAATCATAGAATCAGCAATTCTGTTCTTGATATCTGAATCACCATTGAACATCCCTGTATCATGCTGCATCTGTAACTGTTAAATTCAAGGTGATTCTATAGAGAGATGTATACATCAAAGTACCTCATTGTGTCTTCTTGTCGTGTCCAACTACTTACGTATATAAACACATAGTATTTTATAATAAATTACCTTCTCTCTGCAAAGAGATCCAACCAGTCCATCCTAAAGGAGATCAGTCCTGGGTGTTTGTTGGAAGGACTGATGCTGAAGCTGAAACGCCAATACTTTGGACACCTCATTCGAAGAGTTGACTCATTGGAAAAGACCCTGATGCTGGGAGGGATTGGGGGCAGGAAGAGAAGGGGATGACAGAGGATGAGATGGCTGGATGGCATCACCGACTAGATGGACATGAGTCTGAGTAAAGTCCAGGAGTTGGTGATGGACAGGGAGGCCTGGCATGCTGCGATTCATGGGGTCGCAATTTTATATACAAATTATATACAAAATATATACACTATTTATAATTTGTAGCTCAGGATCAAACAGGGAATATAAAAATATTTCTTATAAAAAGAGTGTTGGGACTAATGGGATAGGTGGTAAGAGAGGCAACTAAGGAAGTTAGGTGGGATCTGGGTGCCCTCGATTCTGAGACGAAGCTCAGTTGTCCCCTGAGAATGCAAGTGCCCTCCCAGGCTTGTATGCGTGCTCAGCTGTGTCCGACTCTTTCAAGACCATAAACTGTAGCCCATCAGGCTCCTCTGTCCATGGAATGTCCTAGGAAAGAATACTGGAGCAGGTTGCTACTTTCTCCTCCAAGGGATATTCCCCACCTGGGAATTGAATCCCTCTCTCCTGCTTGGCAGGTGGACTCTTTACTACCGAGCAACCTGGGACGCCCACTCCCCACCCTTAGGAAAAGTGAAAGTTAGTCACTCAGTTGTGTCCAACTCTTTGTGACCCCATGGATTGTAGTTCACCAAGCTCCTCTGTCCATGGAATTCTCCAGGCAAGAATTCTGGAGTGGGTTGCCATTTCCTTCTCCACCGGATCTTCCCAACCCAGGGATTAAACCCAGGTCACCCGCATTGCAGGCAGACTCTTTACTGACTGAGCCACCAGGGAAGCTTACCCTTAGGAAAGGGATATTTTATTGGAGACAGACAGTGATAATCTGTTTAACACGAGGTAAGCATGTTTCTCCTGCTGGAATCTGTTGGGCCCTGCTCTTTATGAAATAGCACTAGCATTACCATCGTAAAGGTCACTTGTTCCTTTGCTGAGCCTGGTCCCACCTTTTGGGAAACAGTTCTGCATTAGCCATTCAGAATGGCTCCAAAAAATTCTTTGTAATCCAGGGACCTCTCCCAGATGGACATAGGCATGCTCTTCGTTCACTCAGCTTTGATCATCTGACATTTACACCCAGTTACAGGCCATTGCTTTAGATCTTCCCTTTCCTTTTACTTCTATTTTTACCAAGTAACTTGCACCTGAATTAACAGTCCCATTATATTTGATACCAGAACAAAATGTGGCCAGATCGGCAGAGAACATACCAAAATCTTTTCCAAGAAATGGTGTTGGAAGACATAACAAAAGAGGAAATTTCTCAAAAGAAGAGAATTTGGTAGCAGGGGAAACCTGAGGGACAGGAGAAGAGAGGGTGAGGAAAGGGGAAAGAAGGTGCGGCTTGAGAGTGGCACTAACCGCGGGCCCCAGAAAAAGCTGCAAAGTGCTCGGTCTATCCCCGTCGTCAGCCGCCGTTCTCTCCGCCCCGCGGGCCGCGCCTAGTCCCGCACAGTCTCCGCCCCTCTCCCCGCCCGGCTCCGCCTCCGGTTTCCCCTCTTCCTACCATCAGAACCCAGAGCCGGATCCTATTCCTGCTGCTCGGAACCGAACGTCTCGCGTGGCAGCTCGCTGCTCCAGGCCCGGGTGTCTCCCTGGAGGATCGAGAACCTGCAGCGCTGGCCCCGGCCTGTGTCTCGGCGTGGGCTTGGCCCCCGGGGCCAGCGGGAAGGGCGTAGCGCGGCCAGGTAGTGACCTCCCCGGACGCGGCAGGGCGGGCGCCGACTGGGGTGCCTCGGCCGGGCTCCTCGGACAGCTCTGGGAGCGGAGGTGGAGTGTGAAAGAGGGAGCGAGAAGGCTGAAGGAACGGGAGGGCCCAGGGGTGGAAAGGACCCTGAAGGAGGGAGGAAGAGGCCAGATGAGAATGGGTCCTCTTCCTTGTTCTGTGTGTTCTTGGAAGGGAACCCGGGCTGTGTTAAAGCAGGGTGGAGAGTCACACAGTCAACTTAAAAGTGTGGTGGCTACTAACGTGCTTCCCAGGTGGCGCCAGTAGTAAAGAACCCGCTTGCCTATGCAGGGGATGTAAGAGATGCCAGTTCCATCCCTGGGTTGGGACGATCCCTTGGAGGAGGGCATGGCAACCCACTCCGGTTTTCTTGCTTGGAGAATCCCAGGGACAAAGGAGCTTGGCGAGCTACAGTCCATAGGGTCGCAAAGAATCCGAAAGGACTGAAACAGCATGCAGCGTCTAAAGTATGATTCTCTTTATTGTTGTTTATGCCAAAGCCTTTGACTGTGTGGATCACAATAAACTGGAAAATTCTGAAAGAGATGGGAATACCAGACCACCTGACCTGCCTCTTGAGAAATCTGTATGTAGGTCAGGAAGCAACAGTTAGAACTGGATATGGAACAACAGACTGGTTCCAAATAGCAAAAGGAGTACTTCAAGGCTGTATATTGTCACCCTGCTTATTTAACTTATATGCAGAGTATGTCATGAGAAACACTGGGCTGGGTGAAGCACAAGTGGAATCAAGGTTGCCAGGAGAAATATCAATAACCTCAGATATGCAGATGACACCACCCTTATGGCAGAAAGTGAAGAAGAACTAAAGAGCCTCTTGATGAAAGTGAAAGAGGAGAGTGAAAAAGTTGCCTTAAAGCGCAACATGCAGAAAACTAAGATCATGGCATCCGGTCCCATCACTTCATGCAAATAGATGGGGAAACAATGGAAACAGTTAGAGACTTTATTTTGGGGGACCCCAAAATCACTGCAGATGGTGACTGCAGCCATGAAATTAAAAGACACTTACTCCTTGGAAGGAAAGTCATGACCAACCTAGACAGCATATTAAAAAGCAGAGACATTACTTTGTCAACAAAGGTCCATCTAGTCAAAGCTACGGTTTTTACAGTAGTCATATGTGGATGTGAGAGTTGAACTATAAAGAAAGCTGAGCGCCGAATAATTGATGCTGTTGAACTGTGGTGTTGGAGAAGACTCTTGAGAGTCCCTTGGACTGCAAGGAGATCCAACCAGTCCATCCCAAAGGAAATCAGTCCTGAATATTCATTGGAAAGACTGATGTTGAAGTTGAAACTCCAGTACTCTGGCCACCTGATGTGAAGAACTGACTCATTTGAAAAGACCCTGATGCTGGGAAAGATTGGAGGCAGGAGGAGAAGAGAACGACAGAGGATGAGATGGTTGGATGGCGTCACTGACAAGAGGGATATGAGTTTGAGTAAGCTCCAGGAGTTGGTGATGGACAGGGAGGCCTGGCATGCTGTGATCCATAGAGTTGCAAAGAGTTGGACACGACTGAACGACTGAACTGAACTGAACTGAATCTCTCTTTGCGACCCCATGCTCTATAGCCTGCCAGGCTCCTCTGTCCATGAGATTTCCTAGGCAAGAAGACTGGATTGGGTTGCCATTTCCTTCTCGAGGGGATCTTCCCGACCCTGGGATCAAACCTTTGTCTCCAGCATTGTCAGGTGAATTCCTTACTGCTGAGCCAACTGGGAACTCCCAAATTACAATCCAATGGCTTGATGAATTCTGCTTCACAATGATAGAAAGTGCTGACATCAAACCATCAAAGAAGGATCCTCTTTGTGTAAAACAAAAGAAAGAAGGAGGGGGTGGTGGATATGGGGGAAGGAGAAGTATAGACCTATACATGTACTTGTATATGCATAGAAAGTTTCCGAAACTCTTCATATAAAACTTAGCAGTGGTTGTCCCTGGAGAATGGAACTCGAGATGGGGATTTTTACTTTTCATTTGTAGGTCAGTTGAATCTCCTTCACAAACACCAGGGAGAGAAAAACATGTAACTGTAGTTTTTTCTACCTTTATAATGGGACTTCTTTTTAAAATCTTGAGTCAATTCTGAGATTGCCCACACCTTTTGTTGGGGGCTTATATAGCACAAAGACATGAGGGAAATGTACAAAGCATTCTTTTTGTTGTTGTTGTTGTTAAATTTTTTTTTAATTGAAGTATAGTTGATTTACAGTGTTGTGCCAATCTCTGCTTTACAACAAAAGTGACTCAGTTATGTACATACATACATTATTTTAAAATATTCTTTTCGATTATGGTTTTTCACAGGATATTGAATACAGTTCCCCGTTCTATATATTAGGACCTTGTTTATCCATTTTAAATGTAATAGTTTGCATCTACCAACCCCAATAGCTTGTATGTACCAATCCCAGTCCATCCCTCTGCCTCCCTTCCTTCCCCTTGGCAACCACAAATCTGTTCTTTATGTCTATGAGTCAGTTCCTGTTTTGTAAATGGGTTCATTTGTGCCATATCTTAGATTCCATGTATTAGTGATATATGGTATTTGCCTTTCTCTTTCTGACTTACTTCACTTAGTATGATGATCTTTAGTTACATCCCTGTTGCTGCAAGTCAGGCCATCATTTTTTTTTTTAATTAATTAATTTTTGGCTGTGCTGGGTCTTCATTACTTTGTGAGGGCTTTTCTCTATATGTGGTAAGTGGGGGCTTCTCATTACGGTAGTTTCTCTTGTTGTGGAGCATGGGATCTAGGGCTCACGGCCTTCAGTAGTTGTGGCATGTGGCCTTAGTCATTGTGGCTCCTAGACTCTAGAGCACAGGCTCAATTGTTGTGGCTCACACGCTTAGCTGCTCATGGCATGTGGGATCTTCCCTGACCAGGGATTGAACCTGTGTTTCCTGCGTTGGCAGGCAGATTCTTTACCACTGAGCCACCAGGGACATCCAGGCCATCATTCTTCATTCCATTTGCCCACACTGATAACCAGTGAGATATCCATTGTCCTTTCTGGTTCTGGATTGTCAGTCCATTCGAACCTTCTTGGAAGTATTCTACATTTCGGTCCGTAAAGTCTTACATGTTAAGGATTAAGTGACTGACTCAATCCTAACAACATACTTTTTCCTAAAAAATGTAAATAGGAGGTAAGCATTTCTCCAAATAAGAGAGTATATACATTCCTAATAATATTAATTCAAGCATTCTGTCAGATGGAAGTTCTTAATTTGCAGTTAATGGAGATTCTAGGAGATCCATGGTGGACTTCCTGAAAACTGAATGCAAAATAGTATATACTCATGTGAAAAAGCTCCATAGCTTTTACCAGATTTTCAAAAACTTCTGAATCCCATGAACTAGGCACTGTTCCAACAATGGTGAACAAGGCTGAAGGGTCTTTGTCCTCAGGAACTTATAGTCCAGGGGAATGAAAGACAAATGAACAGACAATTACAGTGCAAAGATGTGTTCTCTGCTTGAGGAAGTACAGTGTGGGAACAAAGAAGGACCACCTATACCAGGCTGAGGGCTGGGTTTCACCTGAGGCTCCTTGGAGGCACTGACTATTAAATTGAGGCCTTCAGAGTGAGAAGAAAGTAGAATTTGGCCTAGTAAAGAAGGGGTTGGGGAAGAGGGGTGGTCTTGGAAGAAGGATGAGTGTTCCAGGCCTTTGCCTGTGCAAAGATCCAGAATCAAGAGATACCTTGGCAATTCTTAAGCTGAAAAGAGTTTGTATGGTTCAAGCGTAAAGTTGGATGGGAGTAGCAGGAAAAAATGAGACTGGGAGATTAGAAGCTAGGTTATGTGTGTGATGCTGGGCATACAAGACAAAGGAGCCCTGATCCTCAGGGAGTTTTATTTTATTAAGGAGAAATGGTGAACAATTAGGCAGATAACCTAACAAGATAAATTTTTATCTTGATGAAATAAAGTGATGCAGTAAATGGTGGCTGGGGTATGTATTGGGAGCTCCTTTAGGTAGAGCTATGTACTGTGTTGCCGGGATCCAAATTGGCTACTCCGCACCCTGGGGGAAAATACAAGCACACCCTCGGCCGCTGGTTAGCAATGGGTCAGGACCCCTCTATTGTCCTGAAAGAAGGTTTTTCCATTTAACCAGAGGTTTTGTACTCTGCTGCTCTGGACTCCAATGTTGGAGCATTGCAGTAACCCTAAATGAATCAGTGTCTAGATTGTTTATCACAAAAAGAGCGTGTTGTAGAATCTGGTGAGGGGAACTATACTTAAATTCACCTTCCTGTAGTTTTAAAATTTGAGTTTTTAGGGTCTGATGTGCTCTTTCTACGATGGCTTGTCCCTGTGGGTTATAAGGGATACCTATGCTATATTTTATATGAAACCTTGTACAAAAGTCTTGAAAAGATTTAGAAGTGTAAGCAGGGGTGTTGTCAGTTTTAAGACATTAGGATAGCTCAAGTCTAACAGTGAGGGGTTATTTTTGGTAGAAACAGAATGAGCTTTTATATGTACCATAATCTTAAATAACACTTATTTACTTTACTAAAGTAACAAAAGATTTTAAAAACAAATATAAATCACTTAAAGGCAAAGAAATTCATAATCTGTTATTGAAAGATTCATTCTAAGAAAACTTTGTTCTCTTAACATAGAGAGGAGACTAAATTCCAGTCTGTTACCAATTTACCAGATAGCAAACAAACAAAATCTTTCAGTTAATCTTAGAAAAGTCTTTTTATAAATCTTAAAGAACTAGCAGTATTTTTTTTAAAAGCATAAGAGTGAAACCATACAAGGCATGTTTAAAATCTAATTAAATTGTAATTGACAAAGTAGCCTGGTCATTGCTGTGATTTGTAACACTTTAATGTGATAACTAAAATTATAACTGACAACATTTTACCAGGACATATCAGATTTTCATGAATTTCACATAATTTCTAGGATATCTATATAAGTAACATCAACCATACAATATAACCTGAGAAGATTTATCACTCCTCCAACAATAATTCCCATGCAATTTAACAAGTCAAATGAACTCAGGTAGTTTAATAGCTCTTTGGGATGTCTCAGGGGCCCTCTGAAGCATCCCAAAGTCAGCTAGAAGTCAAGCCATTTAGGCAGTTTTGTCAATAAATATCAAAAGGGTTTATAGTACTCTGTCAGGTAGAATCATATAGATCACTGTGAAATAATATATTTACTTAGCCAAAGTAAAAAAGAAGATTTCAAAGGTAAACATAGAACAGATCACTTCAGAGGTAAAGAAACTTAAAATCCATTATCAAAGGCAGTTCAACGTCTCAAGAAAACTTGTATTTATGCACAAAACTCTTCCCTTGGAGTGCACTTTCCATCAAACCTTCTTAACACTTTCTGTACCTATTACTTCGTTCTCCCATTCTGAAACAGCCACCTGTAAGTCAGACTTACTTCCCCCCCTTTTTTTTTTTTTTTTATAAAATGTAACTTCATTTTTCATACCTTCTTTACTGAACATACACATCCTACTTTCTTTAAGCAACCAAGAATTTACTTTTATATTAGCATTCTATAGATTGGTGAACATAAATACCAGTGATAATTTCTAAAAAAAAATTCTAGCGAACATCTCAGGATAGCATCAAATATTATTTATTAATAGTCTAAAATCTTTAGTTTCTCTGAAAGAGGAAATTAGTGTTCAGTAATGAATGTTTCAGAATCTTATTATTATTTTTTTAAATGATCTAGCTATTCAATAAATCAGTCACTTAATTTAGCACAACCCTAGAAATTCAGGTTACCAAAATCTAAAGGGACTGTTTTAGAGAGACATTTCTAAAGTATGATGATTTTTTAATAGTTTATCTAAAAACTCCTATCTCATTTACATTTTTTTTGAAGTTTCTTTACTTGAGGTACTTTCCTTGCTGACAGACTTGTAACAGATATTACAATATAACAAGATTTAACTTATAATAAACCTAGGCATAATGAAAATATTTTACTTGATGTTAATTACTCTAAGACATGTCTATATTAGATAGGTCAACAAACAAACATTAATATCAGGTATTTAATACTGAATATTTTCCAGTTTACCTGAACCTGGAATTTATTGTTTAATTTATAATTATTTGATTTGTAAGCGCTTACCTTTTTTTTTAAGCCAATTAAATAGAGCTCATTTACAAATTAACCTAAAAAATATTACCCAGAGACAAAGACATACCAAGACATATTTAGACAGACACAGTGCAAGATCTAGCTTCATTTTCTAAGTTTGGTCATGAATTAGATATTACAATATAAAATTTACTAGTTTATAAAAAAGTTGAAATAAATAAAAAATTTTAAAGGCTTTTTCCCTTTTTCCCTCAGTCTCAGGATTTAGAGATGGTCTAGATAAGTGTTCCTGAGAGCCCTGGTCTCAAGGCACAGGGAAAGAAAATCAAGTTCTAACAAAAAGCAAATTGGCCATCAAAAATCACAACACAGAACACAGAGTTAAAACACACACATATAAACCTGGCAGTCCTCATCAGACACTCCCTTAAATACAAGAATACAGTCTCTCAGAAAACCTTCTATAGAGACACAGAACTTCAGATGTCTTCAAAGATTTTAAGAGGAGGAAAGGAAAAGAAGAAGGAGGAGGAGGCGGGAAAGAGGGGCAAAAGGGGTGGCTTTACAGACGTCTCCTGCCACCTGCAGACACCCAGGCGTTACGGGACTGTTCCCTGGGCTTCCAGAGAAGGGAGGACTGGAACTCGGCCCTACCGGAATTCGAGTTCTCTGCCAAGAGGAGGTGATCAGTCTCCAATCCTCAGCTCAAGCTGAGCCCCTTCGACCAGATTCCTGTGTCCAGGACTGGGGGATTAGGAAAACGGGAAGGATAGGAAGGGCTAAGGAGAGGACAGAGAGAGGGAAGGGGAGAGAGGTCAATAAAGTCTCTTGTTCCTCACTAGTCGGGGCACTCTGGCCAGTTGTCTGCATCAGGAGGAGACCAGGGACAAAAGGGTCCCAGTTGCGGCCGCTGGGTCTGGTCCATTGGCAGGCAAGCTGGCCTCTGAGTACCCCGAGTGGTCAGGATGTCAGTCTCAGCGAAGAAGAGTCCCCACCAGTTGCAGGAAGGGGGACCCCTTCCAGGGCCTGTAACTGGGCTTTTATAAATGAACTGTCCGAGGAGACACATGTGCTGACAAATCAAGAGATCTCATTGGAAAGGGCACCCGGGTGGAGGGCAGGAGGGTAAGGGAACTCAGGAGAACTGCCCTCTTCTGGAAAACAAGGACATTGCTCTTGGACAAATGTAGAAAAGGACTGAACACTGGTCTTTTTAACTTTAATTCCTCTGTGGTTAAGGAGTTGCATTATGATTCCAATAAAAAGCTGTCTTTCTTTTGACCCACTGTTACCCATTTTTGTTACTAATTAGAAGAAGAAAAAAAGAGGAAAAAAAAGGAAGAGGCTTCATTTTAAGAAAGAAAGAACCTGAAACGTGCCCACCTTTCTTACCCTACCTTTCTTATGTAGGGGGGCCTGTAGCACCCGAGTGGGGTTCTAAAACCTGAAGCCTACCCACTTTCCTTACCCTACCTGTCTTATGCAGGGGGGCCCGCAACGCCCTAGTGGGGTCCTAGCTGTTCCGAAAACTGGACAATGAGAGACTTACCCTTGGGTTCCCTGTTCGTGGCGCCACTTGCCGGGGTCCAGCCTCGGCAGGATCCAGGGGGTACCCTCAGGATGAACGGCGTCGGCGAGAGAAGACACGTGAGACCAGCCTTGATAGGGCCAAGTCTGCGAGGGAGAGAGAGAGAAAGAGAGAGAGAGAGAGAGAGAATGACCAGACGGGGGGCGCAGCTGAGTCTGGCAGGGTCTGGCAATGCTTTATTTTTTACCGTAGCTTTTATACCCTAAGTTAGTACATTTCTAAGGGGAAGATAGTTTAACATTACATCAGCTTGTTCTTCACGAAACCAGGGTGTTTTCTGCATACTTCTTTGTTTATGAGGGTCTTGTACATTATCTTCTGGCCTTGGGGCCTATTAACATTTTATGCAAGTCAGGTGAATGTAAACCTATTTTCTGTTTCTATGGTGACCTTAACTGAACGGTAGCAGTCTCCTAGGGCAACAGTACAGAGTAGAAGTATAACCTTGTTAACACAAAAATAAATCCTTCTGCAGAAGTTGTCAGTTGAATTTTACCCTATACAGACTCTGTGGCTTCAGTGAGACAGCCTCTGCCTAGCACTCCTGGCTGACAATTAACAACCATCGCATTGTTACCACACTAGGGCTAAGCTCTTATTTTTCTAGATCTATAACTATATTAACAATGGTTTCTATAACAACCTTAGCACATTAAGAGCAAAAACACAGCAAGCAAATGTTAACCCAATGGCTGCTTTTAGAATAATTTTTCTTGTGTTTTCTAATAGGGCTTCCTCACCCCCCGAAGGGCTCTATGTCTATTAGGGCCTTTATATGATCAGGTTCTTTATGTTATTTTATGATTAGGGTATTATAAGCAATCATGCATATTAGTACCAAGGGCATAAACGCATTTGCCAAACAAACTAAAATACCAGCAAAGGAGTTTAAATTAAAACATTCCTTTCACCCTGGATGATCTCATAAAATACCACCATCTGGGAAACTTATTGATTAAAGTTCTAAATTGATTTTTATTTGGAAAGAGATCGGGGAAGGCCTTCTGCCTGTGTCAGAGAAATTAGGGAGTAGTCTATTGAAGCAAGCATCAGAAAGACAGATGTTATCTTTAAGGTGAGCGCCAGGGGCAGCTTTTCGGAATCCCTGAAAACCTGATCCGCCTTGCCTGTCAGGTTTTCTCCTCATGACCTTGTCATGGGTGGGATCTCGTGAGCTGGCCTTTTTGAAACCCCTGAAAACCTGATCTGCCTTGCCCGTCAGGTTTTCTCCCTCATGGCCTTGTCATGGGTGGGATCTCGTGTGTTGGTTCCCAGCACTGTGTGCCGTGTGGATTGGAGCATTTCAGCAAAGATGGTGACAGGCAGAACAGAGAATTAGATTTGGGAGATATTGAAGGAGTAGAATCAATAGGATTTGGTAGTTTATTGGATGATAATAATAATAAATAACAATAACTTGCATTTAAGCTCCAGGCACTACTCTTAAGTGCTTCATTTATTTTTTTTTACTTATTCCTGTACAACTATATGAGGTAGGCATTTATTTCAGTTTTGTCAATGAGGAAACTGTGGCACAGAGTTTAAGGAACCAGTCCAAGGTCTCGTCAGGATTCAAACTCAAGCCTATTTTATTCAAACCCCTGCAAGCAGAGGGGGCAATGAGGGGAAGTGGATTTGGGGAAGAGGTAGAAAAATGATGCCTTTGGGATCTATGGAGTATTGGATACCTTTGGGTCATCCAAGTGGTGATGTCCAACAACGGAATGGATAAATGAGTATGAAACTCAGATGAGACCTGGGTCATGGAATAAATATGTGAGTTGCCAACGTAGCAGTGTTATTTGGAGCAACAGAGTAGGTGAGACCATCTTGAGAAAGTAGTATATAGAAGGGTTAGAAAAGAATTCTAAGGAATATGAATATTGAAGGAATTGCAGAGGAAGAACCCCCAAGAGATGCGGTCAGGGTTTTAAGAGGAAAACCAGGATGGCACCATGGAAGCCGAAGGGAGAGTTTCAGTGAGAGAGTGACCACAGTGTCATAGTCTGCTTGAGAGGTAAGGTAAGTAAGGGCCAAGGTATGTCTATTCTTGTGGTAACCAGAATTTCATTAGTTACCTAAGAGGATAGCCTTGGAGAACTAGTGGGGATAGAATTCTATTTAGTTGGTTAAAGAGTGAGTAAGAGGCAAAAAGTTGATGTGGTATTTTCTTTTTTTTTCTGCTTAAAATTGCTTTATTTTTTCTTTATATATTTTATTGAAGTATAGTTGACTTACAATGTTTCAGGTGCTCAGCAAGGTGATTAGTTATACATATATACATATATTGTTTTTCAGATTATTTTCCATTATAGGTTATTACAAGATATTAACTATAGTTCCCTGTGCTATACAGTAAACCTTTGCTTGTTTGTATCTATTTTTTTTTTAAAATTAGAATCCTAGCACTGTATTCATACTGAGTCAAACAAGTAGAATCAAAATGTTATAATTTTTTTGGTATATATATACCAAAATATATAGGTAAAAAATTCATGTTCTCTTAAATATATATTATACATACTATATATATATATATATGTATACAAAGGCTTTTCTACTATGCTTGATAAAAACTTGAGCAAGAACATTTAAAAAAAAAATGAAGAGACAGAGAAATTGGAAAACATAAACTAGATGAAATGGGAGCACTGAATATGAAATAGAAAAAGCAAAACTAGATGAATGTAAAAGATCATCATATAGTCTGGTTTTTAAACATGGCTGCTCATTAAAAACACATCTGGAGTTTTGGAAAAAAAAAAGCAATAGAGGTGGTGAGTATTGATACCTGATAAAGATGTTTGTTTTTCTTTCACCAAGAATCCAGTCCAGATGACCAGTTTGGCTCCTGTGCTAAGCTGGGTTCATACCGATAGCTCTAGAGTTTTCCTTACCCCTTCATGTGAAGACATGTTCCTTTCCTCTCAAGCCCTTGCTTTTTCTTTTTTTTTTTTTAAGCCTTCCTTACTCTTAAACTTCTGCCTTATCTTTTCCCTACTCCTCCTCCTTAGAATACTCCCTGTATACTCTGGATTGAATACTCCCTGAACACATCCTTGGAATGAACCAAGTCCTAGAAAAACAAATATTGGTCATTCTCTGCCTTCAGGTCACTGGCATTACCAGCTATGGGAAAGATTTAGTCCCAGTACACATGCATTCCCACTACAGCCAGCTGCTCATCATCTGTCTTTCTCTCCTTCTAGGTATATACAGGTTGGGCCCCAGTCATGGAGAAATTCCATGGGTGTGTGTCTACCCACATGGACATCCTTTCCTCAAAGAACCGGTGCCTGGCCACACTTCCTGACCTGAAGATGTTGGAGAAACCACTTGGGCATGTGTCTACTCACTCAGACATCCTCTCTTTGGAGAACCGGTGCCTGGCCACACTTCCTGACCTGAAGACCTTAGAGAAACCACCTGGACATGTGTCTGCCCACTCAGACATCCTCTCCTTGGAGAATCGGTGCCTGGCCACCCTTCCTGACCTGAAGACCTTGGAGAAACCACCTGGGCATGTGTCTGCCCACTCAGACATCCTCTCCTTGGAGAACCGGTGCCTGGCCACACTCACCATTTTAAAGAGCCCTGTGTCCATCAGCCCCTTGCTCCCGAATCTCCAGATATCTCACCTGGCACAAGCTGATCTGTGCAACCTGAAGAGCAGCAACCACCTGCTGTCTGAGCCTCAAGCCTCAGGGGCTCAGTGCCTCTCTGAGGGACTCGGCCTTCTGACCTGCCCCAGGGTCTCGAAAACCGTCTCTGCCCCAGAGAGAGTTCAGGAAGCAGTTCTGGTAATCGCTCCAGGCAGTCGTCTTCACTGCAGCCATCTGTGTTAGATGCTCTAGTCATTAGCTTTCAGCGCCACAGTGTCTCTCTGTTCTGCGTCTGTGAACCCTCTCTCCTCAGACTCTCTTCCTGAGGTGCCTTTTACCCAAAGGCCGTCTTCATCAGCATCATTACTCTTACTGCATATATAGTTCAGAGATACTGGACAATAGAGCAAAAATAGATTTTGTTCTTGGAAAGCCTCTGCTTGGGAGGAGAGCTGGCATGATATTGCAGTAGCAGAGTCAGTCAGGGGCTTTTGAGATCTTACAAGGCATGAGATATAGCTATAGTACCCTGGGCCACTTCACTGTGTGTGCATGTGCAAACACACGTCCACTTATACATCTGTATAAGCACGTTTGGTATGCAGGTCAGGATCGATAGACAGACACACATTCCTTCTATGGAGACTTGAGATTTGGACTGAGGGAAAGGTGAATCTGAGCCTTCCCCCATCTCTGCCTGTTATTACAAGCCACTCAGCTTTGGGCAAGACTATTAGCCCTTTGAAGCTTTCATTTCTTCACCTTTGAGATGAAGTCAGTGAAAGTCCACCTCATAGGGTCATTGTCAGGATTACAGCTACTGCTACCTTATATTTATTTAGGACTTTGCAATTTGCAAAGATTCATATATACATCCCATTTAATCTTCTAACAGCCCCATCAGGTAGGTGGCAGAGGATGAGGAAACTGAGGCTCAGAGAGTAAGGGCACGGTTGCTGGGGGATTAATCTGGGACTTGGTGTTTTTTTTCTTCTAACTCCATAATACCTTAATAGCAATTAGAAGATGTGTTGTGAGGGGCCCCAGGCTTCTAGGCTATGACATCAATAAGAAGATGAAAGCAGATCATGAATCATCTGAGCAAACACTCAGAATGTTGATTTGGGAAAGGGGGTGTGTGTGTGTGTGCCAGTGTGTCTCACTCCATCAGACAGGACAGATCCACGCTGGGGCGTGAAGGGAGAGAGTTTAGGTGCTAGAAGATAGATGTGGACTCTTCCTAGCCCTGGGTGTTGCTTTCAGCTATCTGTCTGTTTGAGGGGCTGTGGGTGTGTGCTGGGATTAATAACTGCCACTATCCCCAGGGTCGACGGTCATCTTCAGGAGAGAAAAAGCCAGAAGAGAAGGAATGGGCAGAGGTTCAAATGCCTTTTTATAGCCTAAGCTTGGGAGAGGAGGAGGAGGAGGAGGAGCTGGCCCTGAAGCTCTCCCCTGGGGCCTCTGAATCTCAACCTGAGCCTACTGAACAGGTCTTTCAGGAAGTGAAGGTAAAAGTTCTGGAGCTGGGAGAGGTTGGTGGTGGTGGAGGGGAGGGCATGGGGAAGGTGAGACAAATGGTCACCAAAGGCTGATCCAGATCCCCTCCATGGAAAGAAGGGGCAGGAGCTCTGGTGTTTCACTTGCTAATCCTCTTTTCAGACCTCTTAGCCAGACAAACATCTTCCTGAATCTGGGTTCTTTCTCTCTGTCTTTGACTTTGTAAGTTGGCCTGAGTGGATGCTTAAGTTGGTCCTTCTGACCCCTTTCCTCCCTTTCTTCCCTCTCTTTCTTGATTCCCAGATGGTTCTCATGAGCTTTCTGTGTTCCTCGCTGGTGGCAAATGTAAACACAGATGATGCAGCATACTCTACCCAGGCTTTCCTCCTCAAAGTCTGCAGCGAAGTTGCCCAATTTGAGCCTGAGTTTATCCTCAAGGTATTGTGACGTGAAGGAAGGGATGGGAGTGGGAAGCTAGGAGGAAGGGAATTTGGTTATTGTGTATGAGAGGGATGGTGGGCAGCTTTGTATTAGGGGCAGGAGGAGCGTTACTTAGGAAGACAGTAGGATCTCAGGGTGAGCCTGAGGCCCAGTCCCTAGGGTTCTCTGAGGAGGAGGGGAAGAGAGGATTGAGAGAGTATACTAGGGTTTGTTTATTTATTAAGTACACAGGCTAAATACACAATGTCTTGAGGGCTATACCAAAAGATAATGAAACTTGTATCTGGCTCTTAGGGCATGTGTGGTATTGTTAGGGAAGTAAAAGCAATCCCAGATATTATGTAAATACAAATGGAGTAGTAGATAGCAAATGTCTCAGAAGCAGAGAAGAGGGGGAACATATTTCCTATTAGACTTTGGAAATGGAAGGATAAATCAGCAGTTTGAAAAGTGAGAGGTCTTCCAAAGAGGGGAAGTGAAAGTGAAAGTATTAGTCACTCAGTCATGTCCAGTCTTTGCGACCCCATGGACTGTAGCCCTCCAGGCTCCTCTGCCCATGGAATTCTCCAGGCAAGAATACTGGAGTAGGTTGCCATTCCCTGCTCCAGGGGGATCTTCCCGACCCAGGGATCAAACCTGGGTCTCCTGCATTGCAGGCAGTTTCTTTACCGTCTTGACCACCAGAGAAGCCCTCCAAAGAGGGAAAGGGTTAAAGGCCCTTAAGTCGGGGTATGTAGACTTAGGAGAAGACTGGTGAATAAGGGCTAGATTATGGAGCATGTAGAATGCCAAGCCAAGAAGCTTGGACTTTATAGGCAATATGGAGGGCTCAGGAAAGGTTTTATGCAGGCAGGTTAGATAAGGAAGTTAGTTTATGGCACGATGCTATGAAGAGGTGGCTGAGAGGCCAGTGCTACCTACCCTGTTCCCTAGGCATCTCTGTACGCCAGGCAGCAGCTGAATGTCCGGGATGTGGCCAACAAAGTCTTGGCCATTGCTGCCTTCCTGCCACTCTGCCGCCCCTACCTGCGACGGTACTTCTGTGCCATCGTCCAGTTGCCTTCCGATTGGATCCAGGTGGCCAGGTTCTACCAGGTATGGCGTTCAGTTTCCTGAGCTTGGATTCCCACTTGGTTCCCTTTCCTTTGCTCACTGCATCCCTGGAGAAAACTCTCAGACACTTTGACCTGCCGTCTCAAGCCTGGTGCCCAGACAGGACAGTTTCTTGCAGTACCAGGCTGGGTTGCCCAACAGGGAGGGTGTGATTGAGAAGGGCTGGACAGAGTTTGAGAAACATTGGTGTTATTCTGGACCTCGTGTTTACAGTGAAGAGAAGGAGACTCTGAGAAGTCTGCTGACAGGTCCAGGACCACAGAAATTGTTGTTGTCCAGCTGAGGCTGGGGACTTTGTATCCTGTGCTATCACTGAACCCCATGAGGTGGTCTCACCCCTGATGGTTTTTCATCTCTCTGACAGCTCCTGTGTCGAGAACGGGAGGACTGTCTCGCGCCCCTGCCTGCCTGCCTGCGTGCTGCGATGAGGGACAAATTTTCCCAGTTTGATGAGTACCAGCTGGCTAAGTACAACCCTCGGAAGCACCGGGCCAAGCGGCGCCCCCGACGACCACCCCGCCCTCCAGTCAGTCTCTGCCTCAACCCTGGTCATTCATAGCCTGGCCCCCTTTTCCCCAGAAAGTTGGCAGGGGTTGGGGGAGGGAACACACTGATTCCACCCCCCGCCCCCACCTCCTTTAAACAGCTGAAGTGCTTTTACCACCAGGAACAGAGGGAGGCAGAGAAATGCAGAGGAGCTGAGTGGAGCTCAGGCAGCAGAGAGCAGGGCCAGCCTCTTTCCCAGCCGTTTCCTTTATGATAGAGATGGGCTATTGAAATGGGTCTCTCTAGGGACAACCATCCCTTCCCTTTTTGGAATGGTTTCTTCTGTCCTTACAGAAGGAACATACATTTTCTGAGACACAGACCTATTTGCCAAGGTTCACTTGGCCTATTCGAGATGAACAGAGGATGGTGAGTGCCTTTTTCTGGGCTTCTACATGTACACGTACCATCTTTTCTCAACTAATATTTAGAAATGGAATTCCATTTGGTCTAGAAATACTAGTAGTGGGTGTAGTAGGCACATGCCCGTGTCCTTGGAATTCTCAGCTGTGATTCTGGGGCTTTGAGAACACTGGGAAAGGCTCCTTTTTTTCCATTTTGCTCTCCTTGGCATCATTCTTTACCGACAGATGTCATGTCCAGCTGGATAAATGAGTTAAAAACATTATGAAATCTCCACCTTCCATAGGAATTAAAAAAAATAAGCCAAATAAAAAATTTTTATTTTCTTGTTTACTTTAATAACAAATTAGGCACTAGTCTTAGTGGTTAGGGCTTCCCAGGTGGCGCTAGTAGTAAAAAAACCACCTGCCAACGCAGGAGACCTAAGAGATGCAGGTTCGGGACTTCCTTGGTGGTCCAGTGGCTAAGAATCTGCACTCCTAATGCAGGGGGCCCGGGTTCAATCCCTGGTCAAGGAACTAGATCCCACATGCCATAACTAAGACCCAGTGCAGCCAAATAAAATAAATAACAACAACAAAAAAAGAGATGCAGGTTCAATCCTGGGGTTGGGAAGATCTCTTGGAGGAGGGCATGGCAACCCACTCCAGTACTTTTGCTTGGAGAATCCCATGGACAGAGGAGCCTGGTGGGCTACGGTCGCCATAGGGTCACAAAGGGTCGGACATGACTGAAGTGACTTAGCATGCACACACACACACACACTTAGTGATTAAGAGCATAGAATCTGTATCCAGACCACCTAGTTTTGAATCCCACCCCACCCCCACTCCCTACCTGCTGGCTATGCAACCTTGGTCAAATGACTCACCTTCTTTTGCCTCATTTTCCTCACATATAAAATGGATCGGATAATAGCAGGACCTACTTCTTTGGGTTTTTTGTGAGGACTAACTAAATCAGTTACTATATTTAAAGGATTTCTAACAATACCTCAATCTGAACAATGATATCATCATCATTTAAATAAGATTATTGGGAAAATATATTAGTATTACAGGAAAACACATCCTCAGTTGGTCCACTGGTCTTTTCATCCTATTAATATATCCCAAACTTAGCTCTTCTACCATGGAAGATTCTGAAAGCCAGCTTCTTTCATTTTTTAACTTCTCACAGCTTACATTGTGCTCCAGTTGCATGATCCAAGTCTCAGACATTGTTCCCCAACCAGGGATTGAACCCATGCCTCCTGCAGTGGAAGCACGGAGTCTTAACCACTGGACCATCAGGGAAGCCCATCAGTGATTTAAAGAAGAGCTACTTTCCCTCTCTCTCCCTCTAAGAACCAGCTATTCCCTGTTTTTTCAATCCTTATCTTGCTTTTCACAAGCCATTCATCCATTGTTAACCGTTGATAGTCCAACCTTGTGTAGATGAAACACACGACCCCACACACCTACTCAGAAGCTCGTGCTGCTGAAGAGTTTTACTCTTTAGTCCTATTCTTTGCCAAATCTAGGTATAGGGTGGTCTTGTTTTTTGTTTTCTGAAGAAAATGACCATGGTCTTAGATTGAATGACCCCTGTGGGACGTGGGAATATTTCCACAGTTTGAGACAACCTACAGTTCAGTGTCAGAGAAAAAGAGTGAGCAAAGGTTCACCCTGAAGAAGTTGGTACAGAGACTGCACATCCATGAGCCTGCACAGCTTGTCCAGGCCCTGCTGGGCTGCAGGTGAGAAAATACACACTCCATCTGGATAACCTTCTGACTCTTCAACACCCATAGCCCCATTCCTTATAGTTTGAGCAGACCTGGCCTTAACTGGGACTTACTGGCTTTGACTGACTCACTGTTCCTTTCCGAGTTATTTTCAGATGCCTTTGAAATGATGTTTTCCCTTGTTTGTTCCAGATACCCCTCCAACCTACAGGCCTTTTATCGAAGCCATCTCCCAGGCCCCTGGGATTCTAGCAGAGCCGGGAAGCGAATGAAGCTCGCTCGACCAGAGACCTGGGAGAGGGAGCTGAGCTTACGGGGAAACAAGGCCACCGTCTGGGAGGAACTCATCGGTAGAGTAACCTTGACTATCACACTCCCTTCCTGTCTTCCTCACTCATGCCTCTACATTTTAGCCCCTGAAATAGAAGTTTCCATGGCAGGATGCAGTTATTTTCACTTGGTATTTCCATCACTGGAAATGACTGGATTTAACAGGTCTGCCATTGACCACACCAAAGTGGCCAGTGGCCTCTGCTTTGAATAGCACTGACATCATAGGTAGGTCATAATTTCAGATGTGATTAGGTGATATATTAGGTGATATAATACAAGCCTTTATCAATACATGACAAAAGCATTACCTTCTCTCTGATATCACTGTGTCAATACCTGTGTCACTCATCCACACAAAGTTTGGACTGGGACGTGGCACACTGAAATCTCCACCAAAGCCCATTTTTAGGACACGGATGTTCTAGGTCATTTGCCCACATGAATAAAAAGAATTCAGGTGGAGAGGACCAAGTCACTCTCAATTTGTTTTTTTGCTAGTTTTATTTTTAACTATAGAAGGCCCTTTCTAATCCATGTTTTCTTTTATTTCCTCCTTCATCTTTGAAAGTTTAAAATCAGCTTCTTTCTGCTAAAAAATATCTGATTGTAGACTTTTTGACTGCTTGAGAGGTTTTTTTGGTTTGTTTTTATTTGTTTGTTTTTTATTTGACTGTGTCAGGTATTAGTTACGGTATATGGGATCTTCCTCGCACCTGAAGAATCTTTCATTGTGTTGCACCGACTCTCTAGTTGTATGCAGGCTTGGTAGCTCCACGGCATGTGAGATCTTAGTTCCCTGACCAGGGATTGAACCTGAGTCCCCTGCATTGCAAGCTGGACTCTTATCCACTGGACCAGTAGAAAGGACCACCAGAAAAGTCCTGGCTGTTTGAGTTTTATGGACTTCATATTTTGGAGCTTCAGAAACCCAAGCTGGCTCTTCTTTTTCTGTGAGCTGTCATTTATAGATTGTACTCAGGGCAGACCAAATAGCTCAGCCACTTATCGTTCCTCTCACTTTGTGATTGTTATTGGCGGTGTATATATCAGAATCACATGCGAATTAAAACACAAAAAGACATACACACATGCTTGACAATCTTTTCCCCAACATTTGATACAACTTTGGGTAGAGTGGGATAAAGAGACCTGGATGGCAGCTTATATGTGTTGGTGATTCTAGTATGCATCATCTCCACTTCCTCCCTCTGCCCCTGAAAATTAAAACTGTGCCATTTATCTTGGTTGAGACAAATACCCATAATCTAATCCAGTGGTCCCCAGCCCACTGGATCATATATTGCAAAAATAACTTTTAGGATACACCAGAATATATGTACATGTATTTTTTTAAATTTTATACATGTACCAATAAATTGTATACTTTAGGAACTACATAATTTATAATTATATAAATATAGATATGAAGATAAATGTAAGAAATAAAGTATAAAATATAAGATAAAATATAATTAGATATACAGATCCCTCTTTGGCCCTCAGAGGCTCATTAGTAACTCATTAACGAATTTTTTAGAATGAAATCAGTGAACTACTTCATCTGTAGAATGAGTATTCATTTTATTTTCTAGTGTATCAAAGAATATGATATTGAATTTAATTTCTTATCAAATTGATCTAGTATATCTTTCATATATAGCAACATTTGAGCAAAACTTATGAGTTGACAAAGGATGCAATAGTTCCTGACTTGTCACATATCATTTATACTGTGTATACAACTTAATTGTTTTACACAATCTAACTCAGAAGAAGACTTATGACTGGAGAACCCCAGGACTTCCAGAAGGCTGAAAGCTTTCTAGCTATAATTCAAATGAGACTTAGATAACCTTTAAAAAGTTACCACCACTTTCCTAATGAAAGCTGTTGATGGTAGGGCTAGTGACTGGGATGTGGGTTGGGGCCTCATAGGCCAAGGCTGTAATGTGGTCTGAGTGTGTTTTGGGGGGGTCCCCAGGGAAAATATCATACCTCCTGTTTATGTCTACCTTTATCTAAAGAGTGTTTCCAATATTTACTATACAGATTGAACCTCTGTAATCACTTAGTCCATGTTACATGGTTGATAGTACTCCATGTATATAATTTATAAGATTACACTTCAAAATTTCTCTTTTAGCCATCTAAAAAGTTTGGAAATCATTATTGTAGAGAATGTATTTTGCCAGTTGAGCCCAGTCTTAGGACTGGAGCCAACAAAGTGATGACCTAAGTTGTTTGTTGAAATAGCTAATTCCATAAACGTACAGATTTTGCTCCAAGATCCGGCAACCCAATTTTTATCTTTCCAGGCCTTTAAAACTTTTTGTGGACAATAGATCACGTATTAGTACCTCATTTCCTCTAACGTGAATATTCTACCTGGCCTCTGATCATCTTGCTCTGGTCTCTGACCTTCTTATTCATCCTCTGTTTGCTTTTGTCACCCTATGGCTCACCTTCGGCAGACAGTGGGAAACTTCCCTTCATGGCCATGCTTCGGAACCTGTGCAACCTGCTGCGGGCTGGAATCAGCGCCCGTCACCATGAGCTTGTGCTCCAGAGACTCCAGCATGCTGTACGTGTGAGGGGAGCCAGGCTTCTCTGAGTGGCTAGGGAAGGTCATAGCCACTCTGCTGTTTGAGAACTTCCCTTTTTATTTTCTGAGATCATTTCTGTGATTTAACTCACTTTGGAGGGAGTCTGATATAAGAGAAACAGGGAACCTTCTGTTACTTCCTCTCTTTTCTTTCCTCACAGTCTCTCAGGACATCTACTCTTTTCTACCTTTGTTTAATATCTATTTTGTCTTTTCCCACCTTCCTACAGATCTAATAGAGGGGTTATCTCATCTTCCTGGCCCCTGAAGCCTCTGATGCTCCCCATCCCTCTTGGTCCTCTGCTCATGACCCTTCTCTTGCTTTGCAGAAGACGGTGATTCACAGTCGGCAGTTTCCATTCAGATTCCTTAATGCTCATGATTCCATCAATGACCTTGAGGCTCAACTTGAAAAGAAAGGTAATATCTCTCTCCTCCCAACTCCTGTTTCTCTCTCATGTCTGAGAACAGATGAGCTAGCAGCACTGGTATTTTCAGCCTCTTACTTTCCACTCTCAGTGTGTGGGGTGGGCAGAAGTCAGCCACTGGCCAGCCCCAGGGGTCAGGACTTGAAACAGCATTGATGGGAAGATAAGAGGAGGGAATAGAAGCTGCCTAACTGAGATACTTACCTGTTGCCACCCAGAGTTGCCATTTCCTTCCAACACACAACTGATAAAGCAGATAATAATTAAAAACACAAAATATGGCAAGAAGCATGCCTATTCCTGGCAGTTTCGCCAACCAAGCCGTCGGGAACTTCGTACAGCAATGATGATCCCTGTGATATATGAGCAGCTCAAGCGGAAGAAGCTGGAAATACACAAGGCCAGGTGTGTGCCTGAGTATGTGCTATCTGGGAGCAAAGGGTGGGCATCAGAGGCATCCTAAAAGGGCTTGGAAGTCATCTGGAAACCCCAACTTTTATTCTGTGGAAACATGTTTGTCAGTCATCCCAGTGGCTGTGACTTGACTGTTTCCAATCGTCTTTGGCATAGAAAACCTTGTCTTTAACTTTGTTCTGTAGAGAGATTGTGAAACAAAATCAGTGTTTGGCCTCCACTGTATTGTCTGTTGTTGCCTTATTGGTTTCTGTGAACTCTGTCAGCCTATGTAGCTTTCCCTTCCTCTTTGTCCACAATAGTGCCTCTCTACCTATGCTCTGGTTCATCCTTTTCTTTTTCTTCTCTGTCTTATCTGTTTCTTTTTCTTTTTTTTTCTTTCCTCTGTGTATTTTCTGACCCATTCACTTTCCTTTCTCTTTTGATACATATAAAGATTGTTATCCTCAAGCAGACTCAAAGATAGGTATAAAATCGGTTCTGTAAGCTTGATGAATTCCCAGTATTTTGTCCTTTTAGATACTTCTTCATTCATTTTCATTCAAGACAAATGCTGGGCTCATCTAACCTTCTAATAGGACTCAGTGGCCAGGACTCACCTGAATCAGTGGATCAGTGGCTGAACACAGGGCCATTAAAGAATTAAGCTGAGGGTGCAGTTCTAACAGTATGTCTTTGCTGGTCAGTTTGGTAGCCACCAGCCATGTGTGGCTCTTGAGCACTTGAAATGTGACTAGTGGGAACTGAGATGTGCTGGATTTTGAGGGCAGTGTGAAGAAGGGTGCAAAATATCTCATTTTTAATTTTTGTATTAACATGTTGAAGTGAAAAATACATAATATATGTATATATATACATTAGACTAAATTAAATGTGATATTAATCTTTCCTGTTTCTTTTTACTTTTTAAAATGTGGCTACTAGAAAACCTTACATGTATAATTTCAATTTCATTTCATTAATTGTAATTTATTTCTACTGGATAGGCAGTGGTAGAGATTGCTGGCTTCTCTAGGTTAAAAAAATGATGAAAAAATTTAAACCTGTACACAAGTAATGAGAATAACATAATGGACTCCCGTTCAGTGAAAAATCAAGATTTTACCAGCCTTCATTTCATGATCCCTCTCTTCTTTTTTTTGAAGATGTTTTAAAAAACAAATACCAAATAATATGCTACATTTTCTATCATTTCCCATATTTACTAGCTGGAGCTCTAAAAAGAACCACCCTCATGAACTAAAGCTATTTAGTTACTTTGAAATAGAGGTTGTCTTGGAAAGGTGGGATGAATGTCTCTTTTTCCTTTAATTGCCATTTTTCAGAGTAAGAAGCTAGTGTTTGTTCTTCAAATTGCAATTTAAAAATAAGCAGCCGTTGGAAATTCCCTGGTACTCTGACTACTGGGGCCAGTTTTATCCCTGGTTAGGCAACTCATGTATCCAAAGCTGCCCTGCACAGCCCCACCCCTCAAAAAAGTTGTGGTTAAATCTTGCCTCATGAAGCAAATATGGATTGATGTGGTAAGCATGGCAAGCAGTGTCCGAGAGTGGGTCTACTCCATGGGATGGATTAGCAGAGTCCTGTAGAATGGGGCTGAGAGAAGTTCTGTCCCCTTTTTTTTTCTACTGACACTGGAGACAGGCTGTGGACAGGTGGAGACTTACACTTGAGTGGCAAGTTCTCATCTTCCCGTCTGCCTCCAAGTGGCAAATAGAGAAACCCCTGACCCCTCCGTCTGTTTCTTTCCTGCCTGCAGACAGTGGAAATGTGACCGAGAGATGCTGGCTCGGTATCGACAGGCCCTGGAGACAGCTGTGAACCTCTCCGTCAAACACAGCCTGCCCCCGCTGCCAGGCCGCACCCTCCTGGTCTATCTGACAGATGCCAGTGCAGACAGAATCCTTCCCAAGAGTAACCCACAAGGGGTAAGACACTCCTGCTTGGTAGGTGGATTCTTTACCCCGAGTCACCTGCAAAGCCCTTCTATTTTTATGGGGGGAGTATTCATATATTTGTGGGCTTCCCTGGTGGCTCAGAGGTTAAAGCATCTTCCTGGAATGCGGGAGACCCCGGCTTGATCCCTGAGTTGGGAAGATCCCCTGTTTACTTATGTGGCTGTGCCAGGCCTTGGTTGTGGCATGCAGGATCTTTAGTTGCGGTATGTGGGATCTGATTCCCTGACCAGGGATCAAACCCGGATCCCCTGAATTGGGAGGGTGGAGTCCGCCACTGGACCACCAGAGAAGTTCTTGAAACTATCTCAGTTGGGGGACTTTGTCCACTTTTCCCTAACCAGTGGAGACATTCGGCCTCCAGATTTGCGTGGGCAAAGTGGATTCTAAAATAAGGGAGCCTATTTCACCCTGATGCTTGTCCAATCAGCCCCCTCTGAACTATGTGCTGCTGTTGATTGCGATGATGATGGCACGGACGGAGCAGGTGGAGCTTTTGCTGTGTGGAGGGGGCATTGTGAAGACTGCTGTGATTAAGGCAGAGGAAGGCATCCTGAAAACTGCCACTGAACTCCAAGCTCAAGTCCAGGTCAGACACTCACCCCCACCTTGCAAAACTGCATAACCAGACAGAGGCCTGGGAGCAGCTAACTTCAGGAAAGGCTCGGATCTACTCAGTTCTGAAGATTAGCAGACTACAGTACTTGTTGTTTACTGACCATCTCCCGTGCAACTTCATGACATGAGTTTCTTCCTTCAGAAGTCAGATGAAAACTGTGAACAGTCCCTGACTACTTTGGGGAAGCACTTGCTGTCTCTGGCTACCCAAAGCGTCCCTGTGAGTACTGCCCCTTCCCTGAGAAACCCTCCCTTCCTCCACGTTTTCCTCCACACGGATGTATCTCGTTTTTCAAAGCTTCTTTGCAACCTATGCACAATACACTGCTGACTGCAACCCGCTACTCAGTGGTATGCTGGTAAATATTTTTTTTATGCTGGTAGATATTTGCCTCCAATAGCAATCTAGAAAAAAATCAGTCTTGGTTAATAGCTTTTGCTAATTTCCATGGTGTAAATACTCCTTCCACGACTGATTTCAAACTACCAACATTTTTCATTGACCACAGAGTTAGAAAGAGTTGCTCAGTAGCATATACCTTTATTTAGTAATTCTGTAATATATATAGCATGGATGTAAATAAGGTCAAGAGTATTTAATGATAAAATGTGGTAAAATAATTAGGAAGTGATGATGTTTTAGTATTTATTACTTTGTTTTTAATGTAATTTATTTGATTGTGAGCTTATACAATTTAATATTTGATGGTGGCCATATTTAACAGCTGGCTCACAGAATTCCTATAAGTTTGACAGTCAGCTCTTGTGAGCCTAAATGTGCCAGCTACACACTGCCCTTATCCCAAACTCCACTTTATTTTTGTTAAAAATTTAATGTAATTTTTAAAGGTTACAATCCAAGTACAGTTGTTATAAAATATTGACTATAGTCCCCATGTTGTACAATACATCCTTGAGCCTTCCTTACACCCAGTACTTTCTATCTCCCACCCCCCACCCCCATATTGCCCAGCACTGGTAACCACTAGTTTGTTCTTCATATGTGTGAGTTTGCTTCTTTTTTGTTTTATTCTCAGATTTGTTGTATTTTTCAGATTCCACACATAAGTGATACCATATAGTATTTGTCTTTGTTCTGTCTGACTTATTTCATTTAGCACAATGCCCTCCAACTCTACCCATGTTGCTGCAAATGGCCAGTTTTCCTTCTTTTTTATGGCTGAGTAGTATTCCTCTGTGTGTGTGTGTGTGTGTGTGTGTGTATCACATCTTCTTTATCCATTCATCTGTTGATGGACACTTAGGTTGCTTTCATATCTTGGCAACCCCTAACTCCACTTTGATGCTCTTCAAGTCAGGGTGAAATGACTTTTCCCACACTAAGTACTCTCCAGAAAGGCCATTTACACCCACCTCAGAGTTCTCCTAGTTCCTCTGCCCTCAGAGATCTTGTCTGTTGATATCCTGAGCTGTTTGGCACCTCCCTGGTCTCAGCCCTTCCCCTTTCATCTTACAGGTGGACAGGGTCATTGTCTTTGGCCGAACTACAAATGAGAAACTGATAAATGCAGCCAAACAGCTTTTCTGGCAACATGTGAATCCCAAGTGCCTCTTTGTTGGTGTTCTCCTAAGGGCAAGTTACCTGTAAGGGCGCTCGTGTTCCTTGCTCAGTGCCAGCAGATAGTGATCCATATTTCCTGTCTGTCCCTACTAAAGCTTGGGATACTCCCACTCGCCTGGTCCCTCCCCATTTCTGCCTCTTAACTCTGTTGCACACCTAGTGCTAGAACCTTCTCTGAAGTCTTCAGCCTGGCTCTGCACCTCTTTGTGATGGTCCGCCCCAGTTCTAGCCTAGCACAGAACCCTATTAAAGGTGCAGAGGTGGGGGTGGTGGCCCGTCCTAGGGTGTTAGAGGGCAGTGACTCTGGGTTCTTGGCACTGTTTCTGACTGCTAGTGACTTCTTTCTTTGCCAGAAGTACTGATTTGAATCCCAATGATGTGACACTCTCAGGCTGTACTGATGGGATACTGAAGTAAGTATAGCATGGACATTGGAGAGGTTGGGGGCTTTGTTAGAATATCTTTTAGAGATTATCTGTGGCTTCTGCTCTAACCACTTCTATTTTTAAGCAAGATAAAAGATTATTCTGCTTTTACAGCTGCCGAGGCATGGCAGCAACAGAATGTTACAGGTACCTGGTCATCTTCTATCTGTTGCTCTACCATTTTAAAATACTCTTCTTCTGTTTCATAGTTCAAGATGGCTGCTACAGCTCCAACCATCATTTTTGTGTTAATCGAATAGGAAAGGAGAAAAGGGAATATATGAGATTATACTGTTTGCTTTTAAGGGTACCACTCAGGAGTTGATCCTATCATTTCCATTCATTCTCTGAAGCCTCGTTCCATTCCATTTCAGAGGAAATACCATGTTAACTTTATTTATTTATGCCTGATCTACAGAAATCTTTGTTCTTTGTTTTTCTCTGCACTATTAGGCTTCCCATTTATTTGTTTTCTCCTCTGCCAATTCCTTTGGATGCCACCCATTGCCGCATGTTAGGAAGCCTCATGCTCCTCCCTCCCCAGGGAGCTTTCATGGCTGGTACAGAGCTAATCAAG
Source organism: Cervus canadensis (assembly GCF_019320065.1). NCBI lineage: Eukaryota > Metazoa > Chordata > Mammalia > Artiodactyla > Cervidae > Cervus > Cervus canadensis. The sequence continues at coordinate 24,041,667 of NC_057391.1, forward strand.
CCCAGAGCTGATCAGCTTTAATCGTTACACCTTCATTCAACCCAGTTGCCTCTGGTCCACCAGAAAGCCCGTGTTAACCATGCACACAGAAGGGACTATATCTGGTTTCTTCTCTGTTCCCTTATTCCTCTGGTTCTGCTTCCTTCCTTATTTTAAATCTATGTTTACTTTTTATGGTAATCTTCCTAAAATACTCTGTTTAACTGGTTGACCTAATTTAGCCATATCTTTGTCCCTTGCCCCCTTGGAAGACCTTCCTGATTCCCTCTCACTCTGCTATTTTGTTCTCATTTATTTTGTCACCCTTTATTTAAGGTTCATTGCAGAACGTGGGGCCTCCCGGCTTCTAGAACATGTAGGCCAAATGGACAAAATATTCAAGATTCCACCACCCCCAGGGAAGACAGGGGTCCAGTCTCTCCGGCCACTGGAAGAGAATACTCCAAGCCCCTTGGCCCCTGTTTCCCAGCTTGGGTCAGTCTGTTTTTTATGCCTTTGTGAACTGGGAGGGGCTTTAGTTGAAACCTAGATAAACTCAAGTGACAAATTCTGGCTGTTGAGATGCTGCTTGTTCTTTTTGCTGAGGAACATTTCCTCTTCCCAGGCAGGGGTTTGTCTAACACAGATGGTGAGCATGCCCCTTACTGCACTAGGGAATGGGGGTTAGAAGGTGAGGCGGGAAGCAGGCACCAGGGCTCAGACAGAGGGCTTAGAGGCCCGGGCCATGGCTTTCTCATCCTAGCTTTGCCAAATAGTAGCTGAAGTTTGGGCTAGTTGCTTGATGTCTTAAGCTGTAGTTTCTTTCATTTATTTCTTTTTGGTTGCACTGGGTTTTTTCCTTGCTGGGTGTGGGCTTTCTCTAGTTGCAGCTGGTGGGGTCATTCTCTAGTGGCTGTATACAGGCTTCTCATTGTGGTGGCTTCTCTTGTTGTGGAGCATGGACTCGAGGCCCACATGCTTTAGTAGTTGTGGTGTGTGGGCTCGGTAGCTGCGGCTTATGGGCTCTGGAGCATGGGCTCAGTAGTTGCGCCTCACAAGCTTAGTTGCCCCATGACATGTGGAATCATCCCGGACCAGAGATTGAACCTGTGTCCCCTGCAGGCAGATTTTTAACCACCAGGGCACCAGGGAAGTTCAAGCTGTAGTTTCTTGATCAGTAAAATGGAGAGAATGATTGTGTTTACCCCTCAGTGCAACTTGGGTCCATTTCATGGGCAGGATAGTAGATGCATAATAATCATTGCTGACACAGGAGAGGTACATGAGGAATAGCCAGTGGGATTTAATTTCCAGGCTCTGCATTTGAGGTTACAAGCCTGTTATTCACTGGAGGCCGGTTGGATACCCCCTGCCATCTGTTGTACTTGGCTCAGCAGAGTGAGGGGTGGTCACAGCCCTGTCTATGGGCTTGTGAGGCTGACCCCTGGTTTACCGGCAGATGGCGAAGCATCCGGCTTTTCATTTCCTCCACTTTCCGGGACATGCATGGGGAGCGGGACCTGCTGCTGAGGTCCCTGCTGCCGGCACTGCAGGCCAGAGCGGCCCCCTACCGCATCAGCCTTCATGCCATCGACCTGCGCTGGGGCATCACAGAGGAGGAGACCCGTCGGAACAGGTGTGGCGGCCGCTGAGCAGAGGGGCTGGGTTGGAGATGAGGGGCTTGAGTGGCAGCAGGGCTGGGGCTGCAAGGGTGGCTGAGGACTGTGGGCCAGAGGTTCTTTTTGGATGCTATGGGATGTGAGCCGGGCCCCCTCTCCCTGACACAGTGCTCCCATAACCTTCCTGCAGACAGCTGGAAGTGTGCCTTGGGGAGGTGGAGAACTCGCAGCTGTTTGTGGGGATCCTGGGCTCCCGCTATGGCTATGTTCCCCCCAACTACAGCCTCCCTGACCATCCTCACTTCCGCTGGGTAAGACAGACACGCTTGGGGCAGGGGTGGGAGAAGCCACGGTGTGTCTCGAACCCCGGGACTCTGCACAGGCAGATCCTTGAGACTTGAAGTGAAACACAGGCAGAAGGTTCTGTGAGTGACCAAGTCCTAGATGAGGGAATTCCTTTGGGAAATACCTCTGGGTTGGCCACAGGATGTGAGAGGTAGGCGGTAGGTCTGATGAGGCTTTGCCATCCGACAGAGCTGGGTTCTGATCTCTCTTCTGTCATTGTGAGGCTTAATGGAAAATGGTTTATACTAATCTAGCCTCAACTTCTTCCTGTATTAAAGAGAAACAGTGACGTCTACATTGAAAGGTTATTATGAGAGTCAGAAATCAAGAATGCTCAAAAAATGTTCAACCTGTGAGAGGCATTCAATAAATGTTAGCTATTAGCTCTATTTTTACTGGCTAGTGTCTGGAGAGAGAGGGGAATATTACCGAGGTGAAGGGCCCCGGGGTCATGGCAGGTCTCACGGGAGGGTATAGTGTGACCAGGACGGAACCCACCTGCTCCCTGCAGGCCCAGCAGTACCCTGCAGGTCGCTCTGTGACAGAGATGGAGGTGATGCAGTTCCTGAATCGGGGTCTCCGCCTGCAGCCTTCTGCCCAGCCTCTCCTCTACTTCCGGGATTCAAGCTTTCTCAGGTACCACCACAGAAGGCCAAATAGGCTCAGTGGGCGTGTCTTCTCTCCCTAACGTTCAGAGTACAAGAGGGGGGCCTAGGATGGAGAAGCAGGAATCAGAGAGCTTGCCTTGCAGCTGAAGGCAGGAGATCTCCACTGGAGCAGTTTCTTGAGGAGTTTCAGGGAACCACAGCCAGGTCTGGTGGCTGGGGGTGGAGAGATGCTTTGGTCTGAATCCAGTCCCACTCTTGGGGTGTCTTGGTGGTCAGCTCTGTGCCAGATGCCTGGAAATCGGACTTTATTTCTGAGTCTGAAGAGGCTGCCCATCGGATCTCAGAACTGAAGAGCTACCTGAGCAGACAGGAAGGGATCACCTGTCGCAGGTGAGCTGGGAGAGGTAGGGGGCACCTGCCTGGAGAGGTGCGATGAGGAGTGGGCCAGGCCTGCTCTGACCCTGCTGGTGCTCGCTGTGCCCACAGATACCGCTGTGAGTGGGGCGGTGTGGCGGCTGGCCGGCCCTATGTCGGGGGCCTGGAGGAGTTTGGGCAGCTGGTTCTGCAGGATGTGTGGAGTATGATCCAGAAGCTTTACCTCCAGGTCAGCAGACGGGATGGTGGCCAGGGGAGTGGAGCGGGGAGGGGAGGGTGGTCCTGGGTGGGAAGTGACTTGGTGGGGGCTGTAAGTTTTAGGCCTGGGGTCCTGAGGAGCGTGGAAACATACACAGTCACTGCTCCATGTGCCCTCAGCCCGGGGCCCAGCCGGAGGAGCCAGTGCCAGATGACGACTTGGTCCAGGCCAACTTTCAGCAGCTAAAGAAGCCGCCGAGTCCTGCCCGACCACGCCTTCTTCAGGACACAGCGCGGCAGCTCACACAGCACCAGGGGAGGCTGAGCCTGGTGACCGGGCAGTCGGGACAGGGCAAGACCGCCTTCCTGGTACGGGGTCCCAGAGGCCTGGGCGGGAGGGAGGGAGGGCTGTGTGTGCTCAGGAGGGCTAAGGAGGTGGGGCACAGGAAGCTGGTGTGTGTGAAATGTGACCGTGTTTTCTGTTCTCTTTCCCCTCAGGCATCCCTCGTGTCAGCCCTGCAGGCTCCGGATGGGGCCGCGGCGGCCCCCTTAGTCTTCTTCCACTTTTCAGGGGCCCGCCCTGACCACAGTCTTGCCCTCACCCTGATCAGACGCCTCTGTGCCTATCTGCATAGCCGACTGGAGGAGCCAAGTGCCCTCCCCAGCACCTACCGGTGTGTTTCTCCCCCGCCTAGACCGGCCTGTTGACAGCCCCTGACACCACCCCCGCTGACGCTGGTCCTCCGGTCTGTACACAGGGGCCTGGTGTGGGAGCTGCAGCAGAGGCTGCTGCCCAAGTCTGCTCAGTCCCTGAAAACTGGCCGGCCTCTGGTGCTGATCGTCGATGGGGCTGACAGGTTGGTGGACCAGCATGGGCAGCTGATCTCGGACTGGATCCCAAAGACCCTTCCCCGGGTGAGTGTGAGAAGGAGGCGAGGTGGGATGAGGCAGGGGGAGGGGCTTCTCCAACAATATTCTCCCCGCTTTCCTTCTCCATCGCTTCCCTTTTGCCCAAATCCCACAGTGGGTGCACCTGGTGCTGAGCGTGTCCAGTGATTCTGGCCTGGGGGAGACCCTTCAGCAGAGTCAAGGTGCCCACGTGGTGGTCCTGGGGCCTCTGGAGCCGCCTGCCCGGGCCCGGCTGGTGCGAGAAGAACTGGCCCTGTACGGGAAGCGGCTGGAGGAGTCACCGTTTAACAACCAGGTTGGGTCTAGGCCGGCGCTGGTAGATGTGAGGGGTGAATCTGGGAGCTGGGAGGATCTGAGTGCTGAAGCTACCAGCGGCCCCGCACAGACCAGCTCCTTCATTTTCTCAGGAAGTCTGTGCGGGGGAAGAGGACTGTGATTGCTGATAATATTACCTGGTCCCTTTCCCCTGCTGAATGGCTGTGGTTATCTATCTGGGTGGGCTGAACCAGCGGGTGCGGCGGGGAGAGTGGGGTGAGCTGGGCAGAGCAGTGCAGGGCAGAGATAGCTGTGTCCTGAGTGACACCGTGGGTCTCTCCCCTGTGGGGGCTCTCAGAGGAGAAGCTGCCCCGCATGGGGCTTGGGGGGTGGCGCGGGCCGGCTCTCTGGTCCAGTGCTGAGTCCTCTGAGTCTCATCAGATGCGGCTGCTGCTGGTGAAGCGGGGCTCAGTCCTGCCGCTCTACTTGCGCTTGGTCACCGATCACCTGAGGCTCTTCACGCTCTACGAGCAGGTCGGTGGAGGATGTGAACCCTCCCTCCTCATCTTCTGTATCCTAACCCCATTTCCCATTCTCCATTCAAGCTCTTCATCCCCATCCCTCACCCCTTCCCACCCTCCTCCTTCGCCAGTCCTCACCCACGCCCCCAGCCTGCTTCCCTCCCACCAGTGTTTCCTTTTATCCCTTCCCACGCTTTTCCCTGCTGCCCCATCTCCTACCCACAACCTGCTGCCTCTCCCCTTCCCTGCACCGACGGAGGCCCCTCGCGCTTCTCCCCCAGGTTTCCGAGAGGCTCCGGACGCTGCCGGCCACCGTCCCTCTGCTGCTGCAGCACATCCTGGGCACTCTGGAGCAGGAGCATGGCCCCGACGTCCTTCCCCAAGCCTTGGCCACTCTTGAGGCCACACGCAGTGGTCAGCGCTTGGAGTGGGCTCAGGGGTTGGATGACCTTGGTTCTGTTGGGATCTCAGCAAGCCATGCAGGGAGTGATGAGGGATTAGGTGGGGATGGGTATGCTGCCCGGTTTAGGGCCTCAGCGAGCTTGGGTTTTCAGGTCTGACCGTGGACCAGTTGCATGGAGTGTTGAGTGCCTGGCGGATCCTTCCCAGGGGGAGCAAGACCTGGGAAGAAGCAGTGGCTGCTGGTAACAGCGGGGACCCCTACCCCATGGGCCCATTTGCCTACCTCGTCCAGAGTCTGCGCAGGTACAAGTGCCCCCACTGAGCTCCCACTGACCTGTGCCTCCCCATCTTTGAGGCAGGGCCCCATGTGACCCTCTCTCTTCATCCTCTTCCTCGCTTGGTGTAGCCCCTGACACTGGTCTCCAGACCCTGGATGGCCGTCACTCAAGCTACCACTGTTTGAGGTGGGACTGGGAGCCCACCTCTGTGCCAGGCTGCTCACTGACAGGCCTTCTCCCTCTTCTCTTGCCTTCTCTCCCTCACACGGGGTCAGTTTGCTAGGGGAGGGACCCCTGGAGCGTCCCGGCACCCGGCTCTGCCTCCAGGATGGGCCCCTGAGAACGGCCGCCAGGTGTCGTTACGGGAAGAGACCGGAGCTGGAGAAGACAGCACACCTCCTCACTGCAGGTGACTGCGGCCCGGTTAACCCCCGGGGCATTGAGCGTGGGGCCTGGCGCTCCCCATCGTCTGGCCTCCTCACCTGCCGCCCCAGTGAGGGGATGGTTCTCGCTGTAGCCTGAGGAATGTGATCTTTGGAGATGCTTCAGGGCCGAGCTCATCTCAGTGTCTCTTCCTGTGACCCACACTTGCAGCTCAGCTCTGGAAGACGTGTGACCCTGATGCCTCAGGTACCTTCCGAAGGTGCCCTCCAGAAGCCCTGGCAGACCTGCCTTACCACCTGGTTAGTCCCCAGATCCCATCGGCACCTTCTCCCAAGGAGCTGCTTTGGCCGTTCTGAGCCCCCACTTCCCCCAACTGCCACCATCGTCCCCACACTCTGTACGTTTCTTCTTTCAGTTTTCCAGCCCTCCTCCTTCAGATCCTCTGTCCCAGCTCCTAAGTCTTAAGTGTCAGCTGCACAGGCAGGGTCCAAGACTAGACTATCCCTCCTCACCAGCCTTGTCACATCCCTAATGAATCCCATCTGACTTTCCAGCTCCAGAGCGGGAACCGTGGCCTTCTTGCCAAGTTCCTCACCAGTCTCCACGTGGTGGCCGCACACGTGGAACTGGGTCTGACCTCTCAGCTCCTGGAGGCCCACGCCCTCTACGGTGAGATGAGTTACGGGGTGGAGTCTTCTCCAAGCTGTGGGGTCCTGGGTGTGTTCATGGGGTCCTGCTCAGAGGGAGGTGTAATGGAAGGAGCAGTTGATTTCTATTCCTAGGTGAAAAATGCCACCAGGGTAAGCAAATGATTCTTAGGAGACCTTTTACTCAGCTCTCTTAAATTTTAGCGGGCGTAAAATTACTTTGGAAACTTGTTCAAATCGCTGATGCCTGGGTCCTCAGATTTGGCTTCCTAGGTCTAGAGTGGGACCGAAAGCTTTGTACTTTTTAAAAAAAAATAATTTTATTTATTTATTTATTTTTGACTGTGCTGGGTCTTCATTGCTGTGTGGGCTTTTCTCTAGTTGCAGTGAGTGGGGGCTACTCTCTAGTTGCTGTGCGTGGGCTTTTCACTGCGGTGGCTTCTTTTGTTGCAGAGCACAGGCTCTAGGGCACGTAGGCTTCAGTAGTTGTGGCTCCTAGGCTCTAAAGCACAGGCTCAGTAGTTGGGGCACACGGGCTTGGTTGCTCTGTGGCATGTGGGATCTTCCCAGATCAGGGATCGAACCCGTGTCTCCTGCATTGGCGGGTGGATTCTTTACTACTGAGCCACCCGGGAAGCCCAGCTTTGTAGTTTTAACAGATGTGCCTGATCTGGGACCAGAGGGCCACACTTCGAGACTTAGCATTTTGGACACATCATATGATTGACTTGGTGCCGGGGTTCATGGGGGTCAAGGCTGTCTCCACAGTGATACTCTGCATCTCTTTTCTAGCTTCTTCAGTCCCTGATGGGGAACAGAAGCTTCCTGAGGCTGATGTTGCTGCATTTCACACCTTCCTGAGGCAGCAGGCTCCCATCCTCAGCCGGTATCCACTGCTCCTGCACCAGCAGGTAGCCAACCAGCCTCTGGACTCGCCTCTTTGCCGCCAGGCCCCCCGGCTCTCCCAGCGACAGCACCTCCGGCGCATGCTGCGTTGGCTTAATAAACCTCAGACCCTGGGGCACCAGCAAAGGTAAAACCCTTGACCCCAGATGCTGACAGGCCCTGCCAGAGAGCGAGCTGCAGCCCTCTCTGAAACTAGAGAATAAAGAACAGACTGGAGTCACCAGTGAGAGGGGACTTCAGGCACAGAAGTGCACATCCTTCCCCTGATCCCTCATTTCCACCTTTTCTTGCTATTTTTTCTGTAGCTCCAGCCTGTCCCTGGCAGTTTCCTCCTCCCCCACAGCTGTGGCCTTCTCCCCTAATGGGCAAAGAGCAGCCGTGGGCACTGCCAATGGGACGGTTTACCTTTTGGACCTGAGAACCTGGCAGGTATGACACTCAAGGAGGGGCAGAGTTTATCTTCAGAATACCTCCCAGCCTGCCCCGAAGCCCAAGACAAGCCAAATCTACCTGTTATCACCCTGTTAGATTCAGCAACTTTACTTTCACATCAGATCCCAAGGGCTTGGTCAAAAAATCAATCCTGCAGCAAATGCTTACTCTGTACTTTCCTTTGACGGCAGTGTGCTAAGCACTGCAAGAAACACAGGACTTAGGACATTGTCCTGAGTGTGTCTTTGCCTACCAGGTGGTTAGTTTTGTTGAAATTTAAGGCACAGAAGGTTAAAAAGGGAACCAGAATGTGGCCATGTGACATAGATAAGAACTAAGTGAACTGTGCAGGTTCTAGAGGACATAGGATGAGAAGGGCAGGTGTTCCGGGTTGAGTGTGGAGCCTGGGCACAAACATCGGGGGGAACATTTCCTTAAGCTGCTGGCAATGATTGTAGTGGCGTGTAGGTAAGGGAGGGTCCTAGGAGATGAGGCTGGAGAGGTGGGCCCCCCAGCCACAGTCACTCTCTCCTCTTCCACCCATGTCAACCCCCCTCCCCCATATATATGTATGTGTATAGCGTCGTTCCCAACTCAAACCAATCAGAATCTTCTGTTACTTGGGGATGCTTATGGGGTTTGAAATGGGGGAGACGATGTGACCTCACTTGGATCATGAGGTCCCACTTGAACCTGTTCAAGCTTGGCCTGGGTCTGGAGAGGGGCCCAGAACTTTGCACTTTTCACAAGTATCCCTGCTGTGGGGCCAGAGGGCCGTAATTTGAGACTTAGCAGGGACTGTAGAGAGCCAAGAGCTTCAGCCCTTCTAGCCATCACCTCATTCCTGGTTGGGGCTTGGGGGAGCTGGACATGGGGTGGTCAAGGGAGTGCCCTGAGTGACTTCTCCGCTTGCTGTCACAGGAGGAGAGGTCGATGGTGAGTGGCGGTGATGGGGTTTCCTCTTGTTCATTCCTCTCGGACAACACCCTCTTTCTAACTGCCTTTGATGGGCTCCTGGAGCTCTGGGACCTTCAACATGGTTGTCGGTAAGGGGCCCCCATGCTTGGCGTGAGGGCCCTCCCTGTTTGTTTGAAGCCCAGGGGGAGGGGAATGAGAAGGGAGGCTGTGGCCAGGGGACCCTGACCTTATCTCCCTGGGGTAGGGTGCTCCAGATCCAAGCTCACCAGTACCAGATCACCGGCTGCTGCCTGAGCCCAGACCGTCGGCTGCTGGCCACCGTGTGCCTGGGCGGAGGCCTGAAGGTAACAACCAGGGGCCTGTGGTGGTGAAAAGGGCCCTAAATGTGGCATCAGCCCCATGAGGTGGCTCTCTCAGTGGGGCAGAGGCTCTGACTGCTTGGCCTGCTGGGGGCTGGGGAGTGGACGAGGTGGCCCCTGGAGCTCTGGGACCCAGCAGCTCAGGCATCTATTCAGCATCTCGTGCCCTCTTCCCCTTCTCTCTCCTCCAGCTGTGGGACACAGTCCGAGGGCAGCTGGCCTCCCAGCACACCTGTCCCAAGCCCCTGAACTGCATTGCTTTCCACCCAGAAGGACAGATGATAGCCGTTGGCAGCTGGGCTGGCAGTTTCAGCATTTTCCACATGGATGGGCTCAGAGTCACCAAGGTGAGAGGAGCTGGGTGGCCCTGTGGCGGGAAGCACGGGAGAGTGGAGTGGAAGGTGGGGAATGGCAGGCACTTGCATCCTGGCTCACCCTGGGTTTGCGTTGAGAGCAGGCCCTGCCGTTCCAGTCTCTACCTCTTCGTGTAGGAACTGGGGGCCCCGGGAGCCTCTGTCCGTACCTTGGCCTTCGGCGTCTCCGGGCGGGTTGTGGCCGTGGGCCGTCTGGACAGGATGGTGGAGCTGTGGGCCTGGCAGGAGGGGGCACGGCTGGCTGCCTTCCCTGCCCACCAAGGCTTCGTTGCTGCCACCCTCTTCCTGCGAGCTGGGTGCCAGTTACTGACGGCCGGAGAGGATGGCAAGGTCAGGTTACCCAGAGCTGGTGGTGGGCTATGAGGCGGGGGCGGCAAAGGCCTGGAAATATTTGTGTGAGGGTGGGGCCTTTGTCAAGGAGTCTAGAGGGGCTTGGCTGGAGAGCTACAGGGAGAGAGCTGTGGCTGTGTGCACAGAAGCTCTCCAGACGAATTTCTGGAGGGAGGACTTATGGGGCGGAGAAGAGGGTGGGTTATCTTTAAGCCCCTTTCTCGGCCCGCAGGTTCAGGTGTGGTCCGGGTCTCTGGGTCGGCCCCGTGGGTGCCTTGGTTGCCCCCACCTCTCTCCTGCTCTCTCTGTGGCTCTCAGCCCAGATGGCGATCAGGTAGCTGTTGGGTACCGAGCGGATGGCATTCGGATCTACAGAATTTCTTCAGGTACCGAAGGGAGGAGGGCTGGAGTCTTTGAGCCTGGAAAGAACCCCCCCACCTCTGTCCCTGCCCTCCTCTGGCCCCCTGTGCAAGCGGCTTACTCTCTTGTGTCTTATTCTCTAGCTTCCCAGGGGGCGCAGGGTCAAGCGCTCGATGTGGCAGTGTCCGCTCTGACCTGGCTCAGCTCTAAGGTGTTGGTGAGTGGTGCCGAAGACGGGGCCCTGCAGGGCTGGCTGCTCCAGGGGGGCTCCCTTCAGTCCCTCTGGCTCTTGTCCAGACACCGGAAGCCTGTGCTGGGACTGGCCACCTCCCAGGAACTCTTGGCCGTTGCCTCAGGTACAGTGGGCAGGCTTGTAAGTCACTGTTCCTTTTAAATATATGAACACATTTCTTCAGTTCATGTGTATATGTGTGTGAAAATACACCTGTATAACTTTTTGTTTCTTTACAACTTTCAAAGTGGTTTTATTTACTGTTTTTAAACTTTATTTTTAATATGGTAAAAATCACATAAAACATACCATTTCAACCATATTCGACTGTATTCAGAGTGTTTTAAAATGCATTTAGCTTGCATAATCAGCCTAGACTGTTTTCTTCTTGTTCCCTAACGCTGATTCTGGGATGCCTTTGTAATCCCTATAACCCTGTGAGTTTCTGCCCTGTGGGGATTTTGCTGTGTGAAGGGACGGGTTTCCCATAGGAGAAGAGAGGGAGATGTCGAGGTGAAAATGCAGGATGGCCTTAGTCCTTTATAGGTAGGAGACTTGGTCAGAGTGACACTGAGCACTTTAGCAGAGGTGGGTGTGGAGGTGCAGTTAGAGAGAGAGAACTGCAGGGCCGGAGCTGGGTGTCCTGACATTCCTGTCCTGTGATCTCGCATGGGACAGACCTGTGTCCCAGGCCTCAGTGTGACTCACGGAGTCCCTCCCTTGGAGCTGTGCCTTCAGACATCATCCTCAGCCCCCAGGATTGCCTTTGTCTTTGTCTTTCCAGGCCTGTCTCACTTCCTCTTTTCAAGAAATCTTCCTCTCTCCCCATTTCCAATGCAGAGGACTTCACAGTGCGCCTGTGGCCAAGGCAGTTGCTGATGCTGCCACAAAAGACAGAAGACTTTCCTCGTAGCACTGAGCTCCGGGGACATGAGGGCCCTGTAAGCTGCTGCAGCTTCAGCACTGATGGATGCAGGCTGGCCACCGCGGGCAGGGATCGGGTGAGTCTCAGGAGGATGCACCCCTGGGCCCTCCTCCCCCTGGATCTCCAGCCCCTTGGAGGCCCACAGCCCCTGGATTCCCTAGCAGCTCACTTCCCACTGCTTCCTCTGGCTTTTTGCTTCCTAAATCTCCTGGTATGGATCTGCCCACCTGCCCTCCTTTGTTATGCCCTCTTTCCTTGAAACTTCTTACCTGAGATGGCCCTGCTATTCCTACCTCTTTCCTACTATCCTGACGACCCCCTCTCTTGGTACCTGTATCCAGAGCCTGCTCTGCTGGGATGTGAGGACACCCAAAGCCCCTGTTCTGATTTGCTCCTTCTCTGCCTGTCACCGAGACTGGGTCACTGGCTGTGCCTGGACCAAAGACAGCCTCCTGGTGAGTGAAGGTGTTGGGATGGTACAGGCCTCAGCAGGGTTCCTGGGAGAGGGAAGTCAACACTCTCTACCTCGTCCTATTCCTAACACTCATTTATAATAATATAGTATTAATATAGTTTTCTAACACCCAATATAATAGAGCACTTATTGAGCACTTAGTATGTGCCAGACATTTGACTAAGCCCTTAGCATGTATCGCCTCATATAGTCTTTACAACACACTGTAAAGAAGTTACTGCTATTCTTTCTATTTCATAGACAAGGATATTGAGCTCAGATAGATTAAAGACCATTTCCAAGCTCATGTAAATGAAGAAGCTGAGCCGGTAAACTTTATGATAAGAAAACCCATGCTCTTACAGGAACACAGAGCTGTCTCTCTAAGGACTTAGGATGCCCTGTTCCTGCAGGAGACGTGTATTGCTATGATTTCTTTGGTCTTAAGTGAAAAATCAGTCTCAAGTTATGCACTCAGGGTTGGTAAAGCCTAGTTTCCCAACGTAGAATCACTGTTGTTCTCAAAGAGAAATGAGTAACAATTGAATAGATTTGCCATAGTCTGTCTTGCCTTCTAGGCATAGATCTCTCCTGGGTGATGCAGACTTCTCACCTTTGTCAGGGTGAGACAGAGTTGTTGACTGACATTACGTTAATAACAAGGACAGTAGCTACTATTTATTCAGTGCTCACTATGTACCAGGCAGTGTATTAAGTCCTATATATAGATGCTTCAGCCCCATATCAGTAGGTACCCTGTCCTTATCCTGGTTGAATAGATGAGAAATCTGAGGCCCAGAGAGATGAAATGGTACCAAGTAATGAATGGTGGAACTAGGATTAGACCGCAGGACGACCATTGCTCTTAATCACAAGGCTTACTGCCCTGCATCCTACGTTATAAGCCCAGAGAGATGCTGGAGGGGTGATGGTTAAGTCTACTCCTCTGCCCTCTGGCTCTGCAGATCTCCTGCTCCAGCGATGGTTCTGTGGCCCTGTGGGACCCAGAGTCGAGACAGCAGCTTGGTCACTTCCTGGGTCATCAGCATGCTGTGAGCGCCGTGGTGGCCGTGGTGAGAAGGCGGTGGAGAGCTCACTGGGGGTCCCTGGGAAGGTTAAGGGGACTTTGGGAGGCTGGATGCACTGGGTCTCTAATCCTAAGGTCAGAAGAAGTACCAAGAGTGAGATGCTTGGGCCCGAATTAGACCAGGGTTGGGGTGTTGAGGCTGAGGCTTGGTGTGAGGGGAGGGACAGCATGAAGACACAGTATCCTAGTGTCATGACCTTGTGGCAGGACGGCAGCCCTGAGCCCCCTGGTCCCACTGCCGGGGTGTCCTCTTTTTTTGACAACAGCTTCTCGGCCCTTAATGCTCAGCCCGCCCCTTTGTGATGGGAACCATAATTCCCATGTCCTGCTCAGCGTGACTCTTCTCTGATCCTGTTTCCTGGGGCAGGAGGAGCACGTGGTATCCGTGGGCCGAGATGGGACCTTGAGAGTATGGGACCATCAGGGTGTGGAGATGACCAGCATCCCCGCTCACTCAGGACCCATCAGCCACTGTGTGGCTGCTCTGGAGCCCCACGCAGGTAACGGGGTATCAGCCTTTTTGGGTCCCCGCTGCCTCTTCCCTCCTCCCCTTCTTCTGACTCAGCCTCTGCATCTTACCAGCCGGTCAGCTGGGGTCAGAGCTTCTGGTGGTGACTGTTGGATTGGATGGGGCCACACGGTTGTGGCATCCACTCTTGGTGAGTTCCCTGAAAGGACCGGGCTGGGGGCCGTGGGAGGGGGTAGTGGGACAGCCCCTGTTGTGTCAGCTCTTCACTCTTCTGTCTCCATCCTTCCCTTCCAGGTGTTTCAAACACACACTCTCCTGGGTCACAGTGGCCCAGTCAGCGCAGCTGCTGTTTCAGAGACCTCAGGCCTCCTGCTGACCGCCTCAGAGGATGGCTCCCTACGGCTCTGGCAGGTGCCCGAGGAGGCAGGTGAGTGAGGTGTGGAGAGAGGCAAGGTGTGAAAGGGGGGTGGTGTGTGTAAATGGGACCAAGAACATCAAGGGTAGCCTGCTCTCTCCTCTTGTACCCCAACAGTGGTCCAGCTCCTAATGAATCACTTCCTTTCTTCTCCAGATGACACATATAGACCTAGGAGTCCTGCAGCGATCACTGCTGTGGCCTGGGCCCCAGACGGTTCTGCAGCAGTGTCTGGGAATCAAGCTGGGGAACTGACCTTGTGGCAGGAAGCTAAGGCTGTGGTCACAGTACAGGTGAGTGGAGTGAACTTCAGTTTTATGTGAATTCTGCCCTGGCTGTGTATCTGGTGGCATGTGCTAGGGTCAGAGGTTGTGTAGAAGCCTGGGGGTGGTGGGTGTGGACAGGTTAATCCTGGTTCCTCAGAAGGGTGTTCATTGGAAGGACTGATGTTGAAGCTGAAACTCCAATACTTTGGTCACCTGATGCGAAGAGTTGACTCATTTGAAAAGACCCTGATGCTGGGAAAGATTGAGGGCGGGAGGAGAAGGGGACAACAGGATGAGATGGTTGGATGGCATCACCGACTTGATGGACATGGGTTTGAATAAACTCCGGGAGTTGGTGATGGACAGGGAGGCCTGGCGTGCTGCGATTCATGGGGTCGCAAAGAGCAACTGAACTGAACGGAACTGAACTGTGTTCACTAGGCTCCGGGCTGCATCAGTGCTCTGCTTTGGTACTCAGCACACACCTTGATTGTTGTCAGTGCTAATGAAAAAGTCAGCGAGTGGCAAGTGGAACTGCAGATGGGTTCAACACCCAGAAATGTCAGGTGAAATGAGGCAGCTGGGTTAATGGATATGGTAAAACCTGGGATTTTCTTAAATCTCTCCCCTCTCTTTCTGAACTCGGTCAACAGAATATTAGTAAGCAGGGGAAAGGTCCCTGGGAAATTGTTTTCTGTTCCTCATTAAGTCAATTAAAATAATAATTATCAAGTTTTTACTGTATGCTAAGTTCTGGGCCAGGCAGCATGAACCAGATTGAAATGAATTTTTATTTAAGGGAGCTCACAGTAGTAGAGTATGAATATAAGTAAACTGCTGACAACATGTGGAATGATCACTGCTGTAATAAATTATGTAAAATTCCTGGGGCTGCAGAGTTTAAGAAATTTACTGTTTACAAGAGTGGCTGTTTGAGATTGGGCTCAAAGTAAGGGCAGGGAATGGTGTTTTAGGAAGAGGAGATAGCATTAATAAAAGGCACAGGGGTGTGAGAGTGCATGGTGTATTCTGAGTATAGCTCAGAATTTTGAGCAGAATAATTATCTGAATTTTAGAAAGAGAACTCTAGTGGCCATGTGGAGGATGGATAGTAGTAGGGAGATACTAAAGGTAGGGGGACCACATTTACAGGTGATGCTATAGTTCCAGGAAGACATAACATAGGCCCTAATCTGGGCAATGGGGATGAGACGGAGAGGGAAAGATTGAGGCATGCGTTGAAAGTTGACTCTGCAGTGCTTATCGATTAGTTGCAGGTCAGGAGGGAAGGAAAGGACAAAAATGTTAGAGATTCCTAGTTTGAGCGATTAAGGTGATAGTATGATAAATACTAATATGAGAGAAACAGAAAGAAGGCAATTTGTAGGGATGGTGATACATTTTGTTTTGTACTATACTCCTGAGGAATTCATGGGGAACTGAGGAGCCCGAGAGACGTGAACTAAAGTAGACTCTTTCTTGTCCATGTGCCCTGTTTGAACTTCAGTCTTCGCCTGAACCGAGTTCTTCAGGAGGACTTAGGTTTCCTGACAAGTGTAGGCCTGGCCCCTGATGGTCACTCCCTCATCTTGGCCAAAGCGGATTTGCGGGTGTTGCACATGAAGCCAGGTGATGAGCCCTCTGTAATCTGGTAAGACCCTAAGTGCTGTTTTCTCTTAGGCTGGAGAAAAAGGAAAAGTGGGTTAGTGGTGACCCTGAGGTTGGGTCTAACTAAAACAAACATTGGGGTCTTATGCAGGGGTGTTCCCGGACTTAGCCTCTTCCTTTCTTATGAACCAGGGAAAGTTATTCGGAAGATCCTATGATGTTGTCCACCCACCAGGACTATGGGGTGTTTGTCCTGCAGTCAAGGAAACTTCAAGTTCTTCCTTTTTCAGTAAGTTCTGTTTGGGCGTGTGTTAAAAGAACCATTTGTTCGGGACTACTATTTTAAAGTCTTGAGGGCATGACTGAGTAAAAGAGGAAGGAAGGGAAAAGCAGTTGGTTTCAAATCTCCTTCTCTTCCTTCAACTGGAACTGTACTGAAGAGTGTTTTATATTGGGTTTCCTTGTAAGATTTCACTGATACAAAAGAAGATTCTAGTATTTAAAAGAATTGTGGGAAACCATAAACCTAGGTGGGTGCTCAGTAGCTTAGCCATTCTGACTCTTTTGAGACTCCATGGACTGTAGTCCACCAAGCTCCTCTGTCCATGGAATTTTTCTGGCAAGAATACTGGAGCTGGTTGCTATTTCTTCCTCCAGAGGATCTTCCTGACCCAGGGATGAAACCTGCATTGGCAGGTGGATTCTTTACCATTCTGCCACCTGTGAAGTCCCTATACTACCCTTCATCTTAGCCGAAAGGCTGAGAAGTGATCAACCTAGGCATTTTCTTAATTGCATTATCTTCATGTCTCTTGTCTTGTCACTATGTGTAGTAGTCTGGAACAATACAGACATATCTCATAGACATTATACCAGGTGAAAGAAGCCAGACACAAAAGAGTACATATATAATTTCACTTAAATGAAGTTCAAGAACAAGCAAAACTCATTTATAGTGACAGAAGTCAGAATATTGTTGACTCTGGGGGTGGTGATAGGGTAAGGGACATGGAGGCAACTTTCCAGGGTGGTGGAATGTACTATGGCTTGATTTGGGCAGTAATTACATGGATGGATACATGTGTAAAATTTTATCAAGATGTCCATTTAAGATTTGTATACTTTACTGTATCATGGATACAATTTTGAAAATTCTTGACCAGCCCAGAGCAGAAAAGAGTTACTTTGTCTGGGAAGCAGTAAATGATACAAGTAGTCTAAACAAAATGCTCTGTCCTTTCACAGGGGCAAAAGGAATTAGGAGAGTTTGAAGAGTGCCTGGAATTTGATCTGAATTTAGAGAATCCCAGTAATACCCTCATATCAGTAACTCAGGCCAAACCTGGATCTGGTGAGTGGTGTTCGGAGGGCCCAAGGAATCCAGAGATGGCCTTAGGGAGGATAGTGGATTCTTCAAAGTCTAAGACCTGACTCAAATTCTGCCCTTGAAATGGCAGAGTCCTCATTTTTGTGTGCCAGCTCTGATGGGATGCTGTGGAACCTAGCCAGATGCACCAATGAAGGAGAATGGATCACAGGTAATATCTGGCAGAAAAAAGCAGAAATGCCTGCAACTCAAACTTCAGAGACAGAGTCATGTATATCTACTGACACCTATAGCTGGTCAACAGTCACAGAGCTAAAGACACAGCAACGTAGAAAGGTGGGTTTGAGGGAAAGGTCACAAGATATTGGGGAGGAGGCTGTAGGTCTGACCCAGCAAATTTCTCTGCTCCCTTGACTGAGAAGGGTCCTTCTAGAACTCACCACACCTCTTCCTCTTCCTCTCTAAGATCCACTCAGGCCCTGTCACAGCTCTCCATGTGCTGCCTGAGTTGCTGGTAACAGCTTCAAAGGACAGAGATGTTAAACTGTGGGAGAGACCCAGTATGCAGCTGGTAAGTGTGTGTGTGTGTGTGTGTGTGTGTGTGTGTGTGTGTGTTTGTGTGTGTATGGAGGACAAAAGGGATGTCAGAGAGCAAACCTGGGGTAAGGAAAGACAGAAGATCAAAATTGTTTTCTTCTCTCCTTCTTGCAATATTGTGTAACTAACTTGTTTCTAAACAAAAGTCATTGTTGTGGGAGACAAATAAGTCAGTAAGAAGGCCCTAGGCTTGTAGCCCTCATCTCCCGTTTTTGTTCCATTGTAGCTGGGCCTGTTCCGATGTGAAGGGGCAGTGAGCTGCCTGGAACCTTGGCTGGGTCCTGACTCTACCCTGCAACTCGCAGTGGGAGACACACAGGGCAATGTCTACTTTCTCTCCTGGGAATGAAGATCACTACTCAGGGTGCGGAGGCTGCTTGTGCTAGAGAGGCAAAGCCTGAAGACCCCAGTGGCTACTTTCTTGATACAATTATATAAATAAAGGGACAGAAAATCTCAGAGTCCTGCCTGTGTTCTCATGTGGATTTGGACCAAGAGGGAAGAATATGGATGTTCTTATGTATCTTTTCTGAATTTACATTAATCCTTACTAGAACTGTAAGAAAGTGAAGCAGATCTTTGATAGATATTCTTTGAAATTAGGCTTTAGAATTCTTGTGTCATTTGCTGGCCCCAGGACCCTAAGGGATGACTCCTCCCAGGAGGAGGTATGAAAGTGATGTTGACGAGCACTTAGGCTGAACAGATATCTGAAGACCTCTCACTTGTTCAAAGAGGAAGAGAAGGAAGAATGAGTCAGCTGTCTCCTGTCTAGGGCACTGGGAAAGAACTAGGATTGAACCAGGACACCACTAGTTTCCTCTCACAGAAACAGCCCGTCTACTCAGAGCCAACAGCCCAGGTGGAAGGTGAGAAGCCAGGATACCGAGAGCAGAGTGAGTCTCCTGGCTTTCATAGACACTAATGGACCCGCGGCAGCCACTTGACTTGCAAGCATTAGTCAGTATAGTAATTTGCCTTCTTGGAAGAGATCACAAAATGGTCATCTTTCAAATTGCAGGTCACAAAGATTAAAATGAGTTGAAAGGTGAAACAGTGCATACACACAGACTAGCTGTGAACTGTGACCCTCTTAGGTAAAAGTTCTCCAACCTTGTATTCTTATCATCTGTTTTATGGGAGAGGAAGTTACCTGAGTCCCTTTCTTTCTAAGGGTTATGGAAGGGTTTAGGATCTTCTGTCCAAGAATTTGAGGACTTGTATATGATAAGCTAGTGCTATTACAGGATTTTATCCTGGGTTTGTAGGGTTCTTTCAGAGAAATACCACTGCACTCTGATGTAGAGTTTTCAGGATTTAGGGAGTCGAGGGGTACCCAGTTTTGTTCTTACTTTGCTCTGAAATCACCTGAAGAATTTTATCTTATTTTTACCAAAGCCTCATATTCTTCCTCATCCTAAGGATAAAGACATGAGGAGTGCCAACAGCTGATGTCTTAATTATAGGTCATGCTTCTATCATTTCTCATGTGCCTCATGCAAGGGCTCTAAATATGCCTTCTAGACCACCTGTTCCACTGTACCTTGTGACTGGAAGTCCAAGTTAAGGTAATTTGAAACCTATGATTCATAATACTACCCAGAAATGCTACAGAGAACCATGACACAGCATCATCCAGAAAGTCGATGGTTTCAATCTTTGCCTTTTGTTCCCCTGAAAGCATGGGCCAAGGACAGGAGGAAGCCCTAGATGTCTGTCTTCCAAGTTCTAAAAATTCTATCAAAGTTCCCCAGCTGAATCTGGAGGTATGGGGCTGGAGAAAGTAAAGTCTACTTGCTCAGTTAAGACTCGGTCTTATTGGCCAGGTCCACATGAAGGGCGTGTTCTTTCTTGAAGATATACAGTGAGGCCAAAGTATAATTGCTGTTAGTGAAGACAAGAACAGACTCTAGGTAACAGTAAATATGCACCCAAGGGAGTTGAAAGGACAATCAGCTTGGGTTTTACACTGAATATTTTTAAAGTATTATTTTAAATAAAGAGGACATTAAAAATTATTATTATATTTTATTTTTTGGCCTTGTGGGACCTTAGTTTCCGGACCAGGGATTGAACATGGGCTCCCTGCAGTGAAAGGCCAGAGCCTTAACCACTGGACCACCAGGGAAGTCCCTGCCTTAAATATTTTCTGAGTTCCTAGAGAAGAGAATTTCAGGATTGTGATGAGTTCCACAATGACAGTCACTGGATTGTAGGATCGTCGCACACTGGAACAGTCTCTTCTCCTGCACGTGTGCTAAGTCAATTCAGTCATGTCTGACCCCATGGACTGTAGCCTGCCAGGCTCCTCTGTCCATGGGATTTCCCAGGCAAGATTATTGGAATATATTTAATGTCAGATGAAACCTGGACTCTGTTCTTCAGTTAAAAATAATAAATATGAGGAACTGATAGCATTTTATTAAAAAAGGAAAAAACCACTTGTCGCTGCTAAATCTTCTACCTGGAAATGAAACATGGCTTCCACTCATATTTTATATATGTGAGCAAAGCAAGTCACATAGTTCTACGAGTGTCAAAGGGGAGGGAAGTATCATCCTACCATGTACCTGGGTGGAGAACTGGGAACCAGACACAGTCATCCCCCAAAGAACCTGTGTTGATGCTTTTTCCAGTAGAATGACTTTTAGTCCTTAAAAAAAAAGATCATTTAAGATTTACAGAGAATCTTCTCACATACCCTTCTTCACTCGGCTTCCTCTGTTAACATCTTACATAACCAAGAAATTAATGTTGATATAATATTATTAATTTGGATACGGATTTGGATTTTTCCACTAATGTCATTATTTTGTTCCGGGGTCCAATCCAGAATACCACATTGCATTTAGTCATCATGGCTGCTTAGTCTAATCCTGCAGCTGTGCCACTTTCTCAGACTTCCCAGTCTTCACATTTTTGGAGAGTTCTGGTCAGGGGTTTTGTAGAATCTCTGTTTGGCTTTGCTGTTTTTTTCTCATGAATAGATTAAAATTATGAATTTAAGGGAAGAATACAAGAGATGATGTGCCCTTCTTGTTATATCATATCAAAAGCAATCATATCAACATGACTTATTACTAGTGATGTTAACCTTGATCATTTTTAAAGCTGAGGTGATATTTGCCAGATATTTCTCTTACGGTACCATTTTCATCTGTTTGTTAGAAGCAAGTCATTAAGTTTAGCTCACACTCAAGGGGAAGGGGACTAAACCACTAAGGGGGAGATATATCAGAGAATCTGATAATTGCC
This sequence comes from Cervus canadensis, assembly GCF_019320065.1. Classification (NCBI taxonomy): domain Eukaryota; kingdom Metazoa; phylum Chordata; class Mammalia; order Artiodactyla; family Cervidae; genus Cervus; species Cervus canadensis. Next base: position 24,062,501 of record NC_057391.1, read on the forward strand.
ACAAAATCAATACATTTTGAGGTAAGTTTTTTTTAGACTATGCAAATATGCTGTTTCATTGATTTTTTAATATTCATCCATGAGCAATTATTACTGTGATTTTCTAGTGATGATTTTCTATTTCCCCCTTCTATATTAATTGAAATTCTTCTGAAAGAAATATTTATCCCTTCTTCCCCACTTATTTATATGTTGGTTGAGTCATTCACATATCAGTATGGACTCCTGAATATCTAGGGGAGCCTGCTGTATTTTATTACTCAAACATCATAGTATGTATATATCAGTGCAACTTTTTCTGGCCACTATTTATAAAAGAAAAATATATATCACAGAAATTCAGCACAGCATTTTTGAGATAATTCATTTTTACCCCTTTAAAGTGTGCAATTCAATGTTTTCTAGTATATTCCAACACTGCAACTATCACCACTAATTCCAGAACATTTTCATCACCCCCCCCCCCCAAAAGAAACATTGTACCCATTAGCAATCACTCCCCTTTCACTGGTTCTTTCAGCTAGTGGCAATTGCTCATCTACTTTTTATCTTTATGGATTTGTCTATTCAAGACATTTCATATAAATGGAATCATACAGTGGCCTTCTATGTGGCTTCTTTCACTTAGCATGTTTTCAAGGTTCACCCATTTTGTGGCATATATCAATACTTTATTCCATTTTATAATAATACAATAGTAAAATAGAACAAATAACACAATAATATTCCATTGTATAGATAAACCATACGGTGTTCATCCACTCATCAATGGATAGACATTCTGGTTATTTCCATTTTTTGGCTATTACAATGTTGCTATCAACAGTCATGTGCAAGTTTCTGTATAAACGTTTCTTTTTAATTCTCTTAGTTATATACTCAGGTATAATTGGTAGAATTGGAAGATCACATAGTAACTATATGTTTAACTATTTGAGGAACTGCCAAACTATTCTCCAAAGAAGCTGTGCTATTTTACATTCTCACCAGTAACATGTGAGGGCTCTAATTCGTTCACATCTTCACCACTACTTGTTATTGTTGGTCATTTTAATTGTAGCCCTTCTAGTGTTTGTCAAGTGGTAGCTCATGGTTTTGTTTCCTTAATGTTTAATAATGTTGAGCATCTTTTCATGTGTTTCTTATTGGGCATTTGTTGTTTCTTCTTTGGAGAAATTTCTCTTCAAATTCTGATTTTTAACTGAGTTATTTATCTTTTTATTGCTGAATTTTAAGTTTTTTATATATTCTGGATACTAGATCCTCATCGGATTATGACTTGACAATATTTTCTCCTATTTTAGATTGTCGTTTCACTTTCTTGACACTGTCCTTTGTTTAACAAAAGCTTCAACTTTTGGGGGAAAAAGTATGTCAGAATCAAGGGAACTATGAGAATATAAATCATAGAAGAGACATATATTCCTAGAAATGATACTTGTTATTTGAGAAAAAGTTTCAAATTTTGGTGAAGACTATTATTTTCTTTGGTTAAGTGTGCTGTTGATGTCCAATCTTCAGAAACTATTGCCTAATCCAAGGTCACAAGATTTCCACCTGTGTTTTCTTAAAGAGAGAATACATTTAACCAGTTCCTTTTTTATGGCTTTTGTATATAACAGTTCTGCAGTAACATCATCTATGTAAACATGTATATCCTAATTTAGGTCAAAGGGTATGTATATTTAAAATTTTTGATAGATATTGGTAATGTGGTCTCTAAAAAGTTATAAGCTACTGTTTTCATTTAAATGACCTTTACTGGTACTAGAAGTATGTTATATGTGTTTATCTGTGTTGCATGTGTTTACAAAGAGTCAAGAAGCCTCTGGATTTGACTTTGGTACTTCTTAGATGGGGGGGGGGGGTACATCAAAATCATTCTACTTCTCACTCTTGCTCCCTAAGATCTATTTAGGCTTAGTGACAGTCCCCCAGGTGCTTCCCCAAATGTTGGACATCTGCTGAGATCTAGGATGCTAAGTGGTGGGAGACCGGGTGTGTAGATGGTAAACAGGGGAAAAAGGCAAGTGAGAAGATTTACATGGGAAACAATTTCATTTGCTGCCTCTACCCTTCCTATAATATTACCCAACAAACTCTAGTTTGCAGAAAAACTGTGTTAAATGAGGAAAAGCTTTAATCTCCATTAGTCTCCCTCATTGCACAGAGGAGGCTATTCTATGAAAGAACAGAATCCTGAGTAACCTGCAGCTAGCTGTGGGATATGTAGAGAAGCTTTACTTTCTGTCTACTAACATCAGAAGAAACATGTGTTTGCAGAAGTAAATACCCAAGAAGCCAGTGATAGATTTGTACTATCTTTATTACAGAAAATATGAGAAAAATCAAAAGTACAACATTGCCTGTTTTCTTGCTTGAAGGCCATATCTTCTCTGGTTTATCATATCTTTAATGTCAACAGTCACCACAGCTGCAGGAAATTAAATTGAACCTTTAGAAGGTATCGCATACGGACCTGGTTGGGGTTATAGACGATAAATTCGTTGTAGTTGAGGGTATAGCCCTCCGGGTTCAGAATTCCTGTGTCACTTGCTGGTCCTAATGGCACTGTGCTCCCATTCCTGCCAAATGGAAGGCAGTGAGTCAACATTTGCCTCTGGTTCAAAAGCTGGAATAGAGAAAGTGGAGTCTTATCTGGCCCAAAGGAGTTGTCTGGCCCTCCGGCCTGGGAGTACTTACAAGGTGATGGCGCACGCAGGACTGGGAGCCATCTTGCCCAGCCCCTTGGTGCTGTGTTTGCCTTGAAGTAATCCTTCTGCCTCTGGGTTGGCCCCGAGTAGCTCATTACACTGACCCAGAGCTACCTGCAAAGTGAAACATCTTTAAATGACCACATCCTCTAAAGCCAAACAGAAAACCCTATCAGTATTTTCTTCTCCTATTCCAGCAGAAGAACGGAATGCAATGGAAAATGTGTCCGGCTTCCCTCTCAAGTTCTCCCAGGTGAACCTCTTGGTTCTGTGGCCAGTCTTTTCTCTTTGGAAAATTAGGAACTAATAATAAACTAGAGATCATAGATGTGTTCCTGCCTTACCTCTGATAAGAGCAGCAGCCCCGTATCCTTTAGGCGAGTGGCAAAGCAGTAATTGGCACTCTTGGAAGACATGTCAGCAAAGTAGATTCCTTTTCCGAACTGAAATATATAAATAAACAAGGTCAACTGCCTAACCCAGTGTGTTACAAGAAAGGCTCATAGCACTACCCTGTGTTCTACTATCTTAAACACAATATAGACCCTTTTCCATTTCCTCTCACAATTCTGTTCCAAGAGGAGGCAGAAGCATCGATGAATCTCTGCTTTCTGGGGGGAAAGGTGAAGATATGTTTAGGAATTTAAGAAAGGAGGGTCACAGTAAATGCCAGGGTTATGAGTGAGCTGGTTTAATTCTTAGGGATGTCACCACTTAATCCTAATTTAGAAAAAAAAAAGGGTTCCAATTTCCACTCACCATGTAACCTGTGATGGGAGCCTCAGGCGGGGCGATTCGAAGCCCGTGGCTCAGGATTCCCACCCAGTTACTCAGCCGGGAGCCATGCCAGAGTAGCATCCTAAGGAAAAGCCAGTATTTTTGTTCTCTCTCTTGCTCTCCTACAAACACAGGCCATAAGCATCAAAAAGCCAACAGTTGTCTAGGTATCCTTCATTATGAGTTCCCTAACTGCACTTCAGGCAAGGGACTGTCTTCCCAAACCAAAAGTTAAATGGAGACCTGTTATGAAGGTCCTCTCTGAAGGCTTCTTTTTCACCCTCCTTTTCAACTTCAAAGACATCCAGCAAGGTCATGGTATAGTCACTGTGTGTGGGAGCATGGGTAGACTGTAGGTACTGGGAAATCACCTGTGAAAAAGAATGAAAGACAAAGCTGACATGGACTCGATAAGAGACCAGGCTGAACTGAAGAACCTTGGGCTTCTTGTATAAATTGGCCTAAGTGGTCTCACAAGGGCAGCCAGAAAGAGCCTTACCTTCCCAATTCTTAGTAAATAGAAATTCTGCCCTAAAGTTTTCTCTTAACCAGATGCAGTCAGAGAACAGTGGCATGGGGAAGGTGGATCTTAATGGTGAAAATAAATGATCATTTTTCTTACTTTGAACTCATAACTCTCATGGTCTAAAGGGTGCAAGGCACACTGTAGTTTTCTGTAATGTTGGTCCAATGGGTGTTCCGGGTTTTGCAGTTCTGTCTTCACCAGTTTAATTGCAATTTCAATGTCTCCCAAAGCCTGACAAGATGAGACAGATAATCAATGTGGGAGAAACCTGGGACAAGGGATTTAATACTTTCCAATCCACACGTATCTCACCTCCAGTAGTTGTACTTTATCTGACAGTTCTTTCTCTGTCCGGATTAATGGAGGGGTACGGAGTCTAAGGGCAGAGATATAGCCAATAATTAATTCTCTGATGTGTGGTCAAAAGGCATATGACCAAAAACACAGACTAAAGATAGGTCCTTTAGAAAATAGGTATAACAACAGTGGTTTTCCATTTGAAAGAGATCTGTATGAGATTTTTAACTTTTAAATACAGAGAGATATTATGTATATATTCTGAGTAGGATAAAACAAAATACATAGACTTTGACCTGTGAGACTATAGAGTTAAAATTCTTTTTTATGAGAGTTTTTAAAGAATAAGATGTACAGACATCAATAAGGAATAGTTTGGATGAAGTCCTATCTGGAAATACACAGGTAGAAATACACCTGTTGACCACTCAGGGTTATCTCTAGGTCACAGGCCTCTATAAAGCAATAGAGGAATAAAAATAAAGTAAGCAACAGAATGCAGAATCAATGAAAATAAAATATATTTTATAAACCTAACATCATTTGAGTTCACAGAAATAGTGTTGGTGTGTTAGTCACCTTATAGAATTGGGTGATATGCCTGAAGGTGTTTTAGATGCTGGCTGGATGGCTAGACCCACTCTGCCTAGAGCTGGTAACTTCCGCTTGGTCAGAGAACATGGTTGTAAATCAAGGCAGGAGATTGTATCCCATACTGGTAAATTGATTAAATAGGTTATTTATAAATCATGTTGGCTGTGTATCTACTCAAGATGGTCATTTCCTTGGAAATGAAAAATTAAAAAGATGATAATTTCTGCTGAGTGATGTAGAGGATATTGTTGGGCAGAATACCAAAGTGAAGTAACAGCACAGGCCATACCCAAAGTCATGTGGGATTCTGGTGTAGAATTCATTGCATGCTTCCACGAGAGCTCGTCCATGCTGGCCAGCCCGAATGCAATCCTCAATCTTCTTAAGAGACTGGTAACCTGCCTTGATTTGTGCCACTGTCAGCTTCCCTGCAGACCCAGACAGAGATCAGACTCCACAACTACAGGCCCACCCTGGAAACTGTATTTATGACCCTGCCCAACAAAGACTCTCACCTTTCAACTTTCAAAATTGCTCTTCCTCTGCCCCCCCACCCCCATACAACTTCTCACCCCAATTCTCTCTTCCTTTACTCAGTAATATCAGCAAGCTTTAAATCATGATGGTGATAAAACATCCTGTTAAATGAACTAAGAATATTAAGTGAGCATGTAGGATAGAATCTGAAGTCCTACCAAGTGGAGCTTTCTTGGTATCATATTTCATTTCTACCATCATCTCTTCCATGGCCTGGACATTACAGATCAACTTTATCAGCTCCTGTACACGAAGATCTAGCTGTGACTCTAGTTTCAAGGTGGATTTAAGAGATTTCTTTTTCTTTGTTTCCTCTTCCTTCTATAGCTCAAAAAAAAAAAAAAAAAGGAAAATAATGGAATCTGAAAAGATTTATTGTATGTTCCTTGCAAGGACTGGCTGTACAATATCACTGGCAGATGAATACCAGCTTTTGCTTGAAAGTAGGCCCATCCCATTATAAACCTAGTTAGATTACTCAGTGTGACTTCCACCTTCTAGTCTTACTTCTGCCTCCCACAGTTAAACACTCAGAATAAGTTCTACAAGGCCCTCCTAATATGATGTCATTAAGTTTGTAAAGACAGCTATTGTATCTCAGATCTTCTCACCTTAAAAAGACTGGTTTTTCCATTTTTCAAATATGAAAAATTTGTGACAGTTTTCAGGAAAGATCCTTTCAGGAAAGCATCTTGGTTGTACCTCAGCATTCAAAATTAAACTAAACAAAACTTTTTTTTTTTTAAGAACCTAAGATTTTATAAGGACTTTAATAAATAATAGAGACTAAGACCTCATCCAAGTCACTCTATAGACTTCACTCTGGTTAAGAGGAAATAGTTTTTCCCTAAACATACAGTCAGAGTTTACCTGTGTATTACTGGCATAGTCCATTTGTAGCATATCATATTTTCCAGGCACCTTCTCAAACTTCTCACGATCCTCCCAATTATTTTTTGTTTTGTCAAGGAATCTGTAGAGTTCAAGTTGATGAGAAAATCTTACAAATAAGGGTCTACTACTAGGGATGTGCTTTTTCCTAAGAATATCTCTAAAACTTTTTATTTCTTACACCATCGATATTCCATAAATCTGGATTCTAAATTAGGACCCTGAATGGACAGAAAAGCTCTAGAGAAAAAGGGAACAAAAAATGGTAAAAAAGGTCACTGAAGTTTTCCCAAAGGCTTCAAACATCACTAAAGTCACTGAGATTTAAGACAAAAGATTACTATCCAATCCTTTTCTCTGAAAGAAACATTCCCAGGGACTCCAGAAAGTTTTTCATATCATAGTAAAACAATTAAAAAAAGTTTATTTATTTATTTGACTGTGCCGGGTTGCTGCATGTGGGACCCTTAGTTATGGCATGCGGACTCTTAGTTGTGGCATGTGGGATCTAGTTCCCTGACCAGGGATCAAACAAGGGCCCCCTGCACTGGGAGCTTGGAGTCATAGCCACTGGACCACCAAGGAAGGCCCATACTTTTCTAAACTATAGCTGAACAGTCTCATCTCATTCTCCCCAAATTTCCTAATTTGTTGGTCATGTGCTGAATATGTTAGCTTCTTCTGATTTTAGTCAATTTCTGGTTCCAAGTGATCTAATCACTATCTAAAGATAGTGTTGTTCCAGTGGTGTTCCAGTCACATGTGTCACAGTGGAAAGACATTATCATTTAAGCCAGCTCACACCTATGATGAAATTCCTAAAGAAGATATATCCAAGAAGATGAAAGATATTATTTTGTACTCATTTCTTAGCACTCACTTCTTTTGAAAGACTTCCTTGGCCTTGTTGAGGTCCCCGGAACAAGCCACCAAGCTGTGCTGCCCTGTCTTCCCAACTGCAAAGTAAATGCCACATGTAAGATGGTTCCCTGCCCCCTCAACCCAAGAAGAGTTCTTTGATGGTAACAAGCCAGATCTCTAAGGTCTCTCCACTTAGCATCTGACAAACAGGCAGGAAGGAAAGAAGGAAAAGATGAAAGGGCTTAGGGCTTAGTGTTGTCTCTGAGCAGCACTTGCAGCCCAATCGCAGTAGAGTTCTCAGCCTTAACAGGCTGCTCTTAGTTTTTCCAGTACTAATGAGGATGCCTGCCATGCTCCAATTTCAAGCAGCACAATTTGATTCCTAAGCCTCTCTCAGGTTACAGAAACTCCACTACACCAACCGAAACCCAGAGAATCCTTCGGCTACTCACTAAACTGCTTCTCACTTTCTAAATAACAACTCACAAAATCCACAATAAAAGCAATTACCTCGGCCCCATCTCATCCAAACACTGAAGTTTCTCTGGGCATCATCTTCTAACAGCTGAATCAGATAATACTTGTTGTTGTTGAACTGGAGATTGGTCTATGATTAGAGAAATATGAACATAAAAAGGACAGAGGTTTGCAAATGGAAGCCACATAAACCAGTGACTCTTGGTCAAAGGTTACCATAATTGCCATGAGGAAAGGACAGCAAGGAACAAGAAAATCAGGTTCAGTTAAGAGTAAGGATATAGTCAACTTCAGGGGCTCTCTAAATACATACAGATTCTGCGATAACGTGTGGACTTTTGTATTGAATGACGTTGAATTCAAAGTGGATAAAGTGAAAATTGTAGCCTGTGATGGTAAAAATACTGGCTCCAGTACTACAGAATGAATAGAAAAAATAAATGGCTTTTTAAATGCCATCCTGTTAATGTTCATCGCTTGTTTGAAGAGAAGCATAGAAGAGACTTTTTTAAAAAATTTATTCTAGCATTGCAGAAATGACTACTCTGTGCTATAGAGAATTCCAATAGAAAGAAGCTGATAACTCTGTACCCTCTTTAGTATACAGCATGAAAAAACAGAACTTTTTTTTTTTTATGACAAATCAAACATTGTTGCCTTCCTAGGACCATTCCTTAATAAATTCATTTTAAAACTCAAAAAAAAAAAAAAAAAAGAGTAAGGATATAATAAAGGAAGAAAAGGGTTTCTATATTATACTTTGAATTCCTAGGAATTAAAGGCTGGAAGCTTCTTAAAACCTCTGCCCAACCTCAAATATCCTATATTGACTGGCTCCTTCTGTTTCTTCCTGCCTCATCTCTCTCCATAGATATTACCGAGGCCATGTGTTTTCCAGCTCCCAATCCATTTGCAGTCATTATTTTCCAAATGAAAACAATTTTGATGCCCCTAAGATCTGTAACCATTATGCTTCTTCGTTTAGACAACTTATTCTTTAACAGTACTATTTACAATTTTGGCTTCTCATCTGCAACAATTTGACCATGAGTTGAGAGTAGGACAATGTTAGAAGGGGAAAAAGGATAGGCAGAAACCACTGCCACACCTACCCCATACCTAACATGACCAGGAGACATTCAGAGAAAATGTGAGCAGTATCTAACAAGGTATCCTGTGAGTAACCTACTCCAGTGGAGAGAGGGAGCAGTTCCTGATAGGGAACAGCGGCTTGTGCTGGCAAGCCGAGCCCTGGTTAGCCATCACTCTTCTTTGCTAAGCATGTTACCTGTTCTACCTCTTGCCTGCTCACATTATAAATTCGCTGAGTGGTAGAACAAAAAGGGGCCTTAAGACCTTTTATATCTGCTTATGATATTTCAAGGAAAAAACTGGTTAACAGAGGAATTCTACATAGCTGTTAGAAGTATATATGATAGATCAATAAATTCAAATATGAAGACATATTCAGGAAATACCAAGCATGAGCAGTATCTATCCAAAACGACAAAAATAAGCAAAGAGGAAAAGTTAGAAAAGAAAAAAACTGGAGGTCAGTGGCATGATGGAGAAAAAAATGCTCCCTTCATCTCTCCCCTTCAGTCTATGAAAGTAAAAAATCCGAAGCTCAGCAAAGGTGCCCACACACCAGCATGCCAGAAAATTCCACACGTCTGTACATCTAAAGGTGGGTGGCCTGGAACAGAGGAAGTGGAACCAGGGGAGGGGTGGAGGAGCTGCCCGCAGTCCCGTCCTGCCGGAGAACCCGGCAGCGGAAGGTGCTGCGGTGCACGTGACTCTGGCCTCGTGGCTGCAGGGGCAGCAATGGCGGGAGCCACGGGGGCCCATGACTGGCTCCTGCTCCTTCACCCTCACCGGCAGCTCCTGGCTGAAAGCAACAATACCAGAGATCTCAGAGGCACTGCTGAGGCGACCTGGCTTCTCGCTCCCCTTCCTCCTGAGGTGGAGCCTATGACTTAGGAGATTCCAGACGCATGGAAGCTCCTACTACCCTGGTGCTCCAGGCGGTGATGCCAGTCGCAGTAGCAGCAGCAAAACCCCAACAGCCTTGGAGGCACAACAGTGATAGGGCGGCACCAGCTGAGCCCTCTGACAGAGGTGGCAGAGGGTGGAAAGTGCGCTCAAATATAACCAGGGGCAGATCAGATAAGAGCAACCACAACTTGTGCTAGAGCGCCACCTACTGGAAAGCAAAGGAAAGCCCTCTAATTTCTAACCTATTGAATCCTTAAAAATCAGGATTTTAAAAAAAGCTTCACCTAAAGAAGAAAGGTGTTCACTACTTCAAATGTGCTGGCAGAAGAACACTTCATCAAACATTAGGAATAACCAATGTATTGCGAAAATAAAATGACAATTTCCAGAAACGAAACAAAGTCACGGAATATTGTGATCTAACTGATAGAGAATACAAAATAGCTGTCATGAAGAAACTCAATGAGCTACAAGAAAACTCAGAAAGGCAGTTTAGTGAGTTCAGGAATAAAATTAATGACCAGAAGGAATACTTTACTGAAGAGATTAAAACTCTATAAAAAACCAAGCAGAAATGTTGGAGCTGAAGAACTCAATAAACAAGATAAAGTGTCAGAAAACATTGGAATTAGGGAAGACCATATGAAAGACAGAATAAGTGAGCCCAAATACAGAAATCTAGAAAAGACACAGGTAGATTAGGAAAGAGAATTAAGATGTAAGGAAAGAAGGAGGAAATTCTATAAGAACTATCTGACTCTTTTAGGAAGGGCAACATTAGGTAATGGTATTTCAGAAGAAGAAGAGAGGGAGAAGGGGGCAGAGAGTTTATATAAAGAAATAATAGCTGAGAAATTCCCAAAACTAGAGAAGAAAATTGGTGTACCACTCTATGAAGCTAAGAGAACACCTAATTGCCTCAATACAAAAAGATCTTCTCCAGGACACATTATATCAAAACTGTCAAAAGTCAATGATAAAATAGGAATTTTAAAGATTGCCAGGGGGGAGAAAAAAAAGACTGCCAGGGAAAAAAAGGATGCTCACCTACAAAGAAATCCTCATTAGGCTATATGCAGATTTCTCAGAAGAAACTCTACAGGTCAAGAACAACTGGAATGACACTCAAAATACTGAAAGATAAAAGTTATCGGCCAAGAATACTATATCCACCAAGGCCATCATTCAGAGATGAAGGAGAAAAAAAGCTTTCCCAGACAAAAGTTGAGAGTTCATCACCACTACACCTGCCTTACAAGAAATGTTGAAAGGAGCTCTTCTATCTGTAACAGAAAAGCAAAAGTACACAAATCTTTGAGTAAGGTGATAAACAGAATCAGAAAACTGCAACCCTATCGGAATAGATTTTGAACAATGTATTACAGCATAAAGGTTAAAGGGGGAAAAAAATAGAAAAAACAACTATAACTACTTCAATTTGCTAAGAAACTCACAACATAAAGATGTCTGGCAGAAACAAACAAAATTCTGTAAAGCAATTATCCTTCACTTAAAAAATAAATTAATTATAAAAAAGGAAACACAACATAAAAAGGAGTAATTTGAGACAACAAAAACATAAAAGGGGAAGAGGATGGAACCTGTAGAGTCAAATAAAGGTAAGATGGTATCAGCAGAAAAAGGACTATTTTATCTAAGAGGTGTTTATACAAACCTCATGGTAACCACAAAACATAAATCTAGAGCAGAGATACCAAAGAGTAAAAAAAAAAAAAAAAAGGAAACTCAGAAAAATATCACAGAAAACCACCAAACTAAACTGGCAAACAGAAACACAAGGAAAAAGAAACAATGGCGATATCAAACAACCAGAAAACAAAAGATGAAATGGCAACAGTAAGACTTCATCTATCAATAATCATTCTAAATGTAAATGGTTCACCAATCAAAAGACTGGTTCACCAATCAAAAGACTGGTGGCTGGATGGATTAAAAATAAGATCTAACTATATGCCGCCTCCAGGAGACTTACTCAGCTTTAAAGAAAAACATAGGCTCAGAGTGAAGGGTGAAAGATGACACTCCAAGCAAATGGCTACCAACAGAAAGTGAGTGTAATCAACACTCCTATCAGACAAAGTGAAGCGAAAGGCGCTCAGCTGTGTCCGACTCTTTGCGACTCCATAGACTACATGGTCCATGGAATTTGCCAGGCCAGAATATTGGAGTGGGTAGCCTTTTCCTTCTTCAGGGGATCTTCCCAACCCAGGGATTGAAGCCAGGTCTCCCGCATTGCGGGCAGATTCTTTAACAGCTGAGCCACAAAGGAAGCCCAAGAATACTGGAATGGGTAGCTTATCCTTTCTCCAGTGGATCTTCCTGACCCAGGAATTGAACCATGGTCTCCTGAATTACAGGTGGATTCTTTACCAACTGAGCTATCAGGGAAGCCCTAAAAGGCCTGTTTTATCTATCAGACAAAATACAGATAGGAAAAAAAGGTAACAGTGCGACTTTTCTGGTGGTCCAGTGGCTAAGACTCCGAGATCTCAATGCAGGAGGCTTGGGTTTGATCCCTTGTCAGGGAACTAGATCCTGCATGTCACAACTAAAGAGCCCACGTGCTGCAATGAAGACGGAAGTGCTGCAACTAAGACCTGGTGCAGCCAAATACATAAATTTAAAAAAAAAAAAGAAAAACAAAGGTAACAAGAGACAAAGATGGACATTATATAATGATAAAAGGAACAATTCATTAAGAAGACATTTTTCAATATATGCACATGCAACTTTGGAGCACCAAAATATATAAAACAATTATTACCAGACATAAAGGATGAAACTGACAGCAACACAATAATAGTTGGGGACTTTTAACACCCAAATTACATCAATGGATAGATCATTCGGATAGAAACTCAGCAAGGAAACAGCAGCCTTAAATGAAACATTAGATTATATGTTTCATAGATTTGTACAGAACATCTCATCCAAGTATGGCAGAATAAACATTCTTCTCAAGTGCATATGGAACTTTCTTAAAAAATATGTTGAGATACAAAACAAGTCTCAATACACTTCAGTTCAGTTGCTCAGTCGTGTCCAACTCTTTGTGACCCCATGAACTGCAGCATGCCAAACCTCCCTGTCCATCACCAACTCCTGGAGTCTACCCAAACCCATGTCCATCGAGTTGGTGATGCTATCCAACCATCTCATCCTCTGTTGTCCCCTTCTCCTCCTGCCCTCAATCTTTCCCAGCATCAGGGTCTTTTCAATACACTTAAGAAGACTGAAATCTTATCAAAAGTCTTTTCTGATAACATGGCATGAAACTTCTACAACGATGTAGAAATCAACAAGAAGAAAGCTGGAAAAATCACAAATATGTGGAAACTGAACAATGTGCTACTAAACAATACGTGACTGAATAACTAGGAGGTCAACAAAGAAATTGAAGGAGAAATTAAGAATACTGAAGATGAAAATATGACATGCCAAAATCTATGGGATGCAGCAAAAGAGGCACAAAGAGGGAAGTTTAAAGCAATACAGGCCTACCTCAAGAAGCAAGAAAAATCTCAAATAAATAATCCAACTTCACACCTAAAGGAACCAGGAAAGAATAAATGCAGCCTAAAGTCAGTAAAAGGTAGGAAACAACAAAGATCAGAGTAGGAATAGACTATAAAGATAATAGTAAAGATCAATGAAACTAAGAGCTGACTGTTTGAAAAGATAAACAAAATTGACAAACTTTTAGCTAGCCTCAGAAAAAAAGAGGTAAGACTTTGATAAAGGCAGAGATGAAAGAGGAGAAATAAGAATGAGTACCACAGAAATACAAAGAATTATGAAAGAATATTATAATTAGCTATATTCTAACAACTGGACAACCTAGAAGAAATGGACAAATCTTAGAATCAATGTTCCAAGACTAAATCATGAAGAAATAGAAAATGTCAATAGACCAAACTCTAGTAAAGAGATTGAAACAGTAATAAAAAACCTCCCCCCAACAAAAGCCCAGGGCAAGACAGCTTCCCAGGTGAATTCTATTAAGCATTCAAAGAGGATTCAATACTTCTCCTCAAAGTCTTCCAAAAAATTGAAGAGGAGTGAATACTTCCTAACTCATTTTACAAGGCCCACATTATCCTGATACCACAACCAGACAAGGAGAACACAAAAAAAGGAAATTAGAGGCCCAAATCTCTGATGAGCATGGAGAACTGTATGATGATGGATGGGAACTAAAGTTTTGGTGGTGAGCATGCTGTAGTAGGTATTTCTACACAGTAGAAATCTAATGTTGTACATGTGAAACTTATATAATAAACCAATGTTACCTCAATAAAAATAAATTTAAAAAAGAAAAAAATAAATTTAACTACATAAAAATTTAAAACTTCAATATGGGTAAAAAGTATACTATAAAGAAAATCAAAAGGAAAATGAAAAATTTTGAAAATATATAAGCAATTTAAATGATAGATGAAGGACTATCCTAAAGTTCCTCAAAGCCCATAAGAAAAAAGACCAACAACTTATCAGGAAATGTGCAAAATCATATGAACAGTGGGTTCATAGGTTCAATAAAGACATAAAATCTGCTAAGGGATCTGCTTCTTATAGAGACTCCACTATTAGGCAGAGTGCAGTCGAGTTGAGTATTTGGGATTATGGGGCTAATATAAGGGACTTCAGAATTAAAGATCTGGGCTTTGAGACACTGTCATCAATAATTATTAAGAAGAAATTCTTATAGTTTCTTCCTTTACCTGATTTAGCATGACATCATAGACATCATTTCCTTCACAGTACACATGGGCCTAGGGAGAAAGAAAAAACTGACATTTGTACATTCCCAGCCCTGATGAGATCATAAGTGAGGTTCTAAATTTTTTATGCCCCAAACTATCACTCTCCCACATTACCAAAATGCATCTTCCAAGGAAAGAAATGCAAAAGTATGTTTCTCTAAACATAACCTGTCAATCCTATAATGAAAACATGTTGCCTTTATGTAATTACAGAAACACAAATAGTCTAACTCAGTAAAGGCAACCTGTTCCAGAGGGAGCCTTTCTTCTGTATTCTTCAAATCCTTTTCCCATTCATCAGTAACTCATGCCATACATACCAGTGCACAGTTTCTCATTAGAACACTGATAATGATACAATTTTCTAATTGAGAAAGAGGTGTGGAAAGCTGATGACAACTCCCTAAGTTAACTATGCTAGAAAACACCATGATTAGTACTCCCAAACCCCATGCTGTTCATCCCTTAGCCTTGGAAAAATTTGGGAGAGGATTCCTAAAATACATAATAGCAATGTTCCAGACAAGAATCCCAATGAGAACAATGATTCTTTGAGAAATTAGTGGGAGTCTCTTACCTTCCCCACCTTGGCTGTGCACTCTGGGTCCACGGGAGCTTTGCCCTTTAATAGCAAGGTCTTCACAGACTCTGAGGGAAGACAGATAAGTACTATATCTACTTGTATGGGAAGCAAAAACAGCTGTCATGGTTAGATAGAAACCTGTCATTGGGAAGCTGCCCTTCCCAAGCAAACTTGATCTGCTCAAGTCTCAGTTTATTATAATAAAATATGTGAAACTAAAGCTTTTGAGAAACTAGGTTAGTCCTATGGTATGTCCAAAAGATAGAAAGTTAATTATATCTTCAAGGAAAGAAGAAATGAGTTGAAAGAACAAAAACAAAGAACTCTCCCACCCTCAGCCCTCCCAGGGACCCTCCTGCTGGTCCACCTCCTCCTTGGTGTATGTCGGGGGCTGACCTTGCTTGTCTTCAGTCCGGTCATTATCTGCCTTTCCTTCAGCCACAGGCTCCTTTTTCACCCTGTGACATTTTCGAATTTTCTTTGCAGGAGGAGGGTCTTCTGCAACTGTTTTGCCATTATTAACTCTTTCAGCTTCATTCAGAATAGGCAAGAAGAACGGGCAAAGAAGCAAAAGAAAGAATGAGTACAGACTGAATATGATGCTACTATGCAAAAACATATTTTTAAAAATATAGATTAAGATGGTTTTGTAAATTTACAAAGGAATAATAACTGCCATACCACTCAGGAAACAGTCTGAGTTCCTGAACTGCTATTCTAGCCAAACAAAACAAAACAACTCACAGATCATGTGAGTTCATGGCCTCAGGCATCAGTCTTAAACTGCTTATCTTTTCTGCTTACTTGTGCCCCGATACCCTCCAAATACCTATCCTCAAACTACTAAAGGTGGTATGAAATAGTTAATAGAGTGCTCTGGAGTCTGTGCCCTGTCTCTGCTAACTGGACAATCAGTGTAGAAGTTATTTCATCTCTTTGTACTTCAGTTGCCCTAACTGAAAAATCCAGAGGAAGACAACACATTTAAGAACACAATACACAGAGTATGATATGTCATAAGCCAATTTTAAGAGCTGCATTTTATAATCTCTGAAACTGGGATGCATTTTACAAGGGATGATTTATAAGCTGCGAATCACGTTTTAACTGGAAGCGTTTTTCCTTGCTCAATGGTACATAAAATAATGGTGCACCTTACACTTAATTTTTTTAGACTGTTTTGTATTAGGTATTTAAAACCGTGTTGGCACTAAGTTGTAACAGGTCAACAGGCGGTCAGACACAATTTTGTAACCCCCCAAAGCTATGACAACCGAAATTGTCAAAGTTCGGCATCAAAACAAATGCTGGTTCAGGGAGCGATGGAATTAGGAAGGGCTATAGTAGAAGGCACAGCTCCTTTTCTGAATCCCCGCTCCCAGTATTCTGGCCCCCACAGCTCACTCCGAACCTCGCGCTCTGCCGCCGGCAGTCCCCCGCCGCCGAGCTGCCATGGAGCCCGCACGCTGACGTCATCAGCCCTCTCCCAGGAATCGCCAGCGCAGCCTAAAGGCGGGAACCGTAGTGCGTGCACGTCCCAGCGTGGAACTGCCAGGGGCGGGACGCACTGGAATATTTGCATATCGCAATGTCTTATGGGAAGTCACCGTAAGTGACAAGTTACTTTAGGTCTGAGCGCATTATAAACGCTCTTTGCGCGTGTTTTTCGCCGTGGGGCGGCGGGAAGCTCATCAGTGGGGCTACGAACTGAGTGCGCTTAGTCACTCTATCCAATGTCCCTTGGGAAGGTCTGAGACTAGGGCCATAGAGCGGCCCTAACAGGGCCCTCCCTGAGCTTCGGGGAGGTGAGTTCCCAGAGAACGGGGCTCCGCGCGAGGGTAGACTGGGCAGGAGATGCCATGGACCCCGCCCTTGCGGAGGGGCCTGGCGGATGCCTCCTTAGCCGGAGCTTGGAACAGACTCACGGCCAGCGAAGTGAGTTCAATGGCTGAGGTGAGGTACCCCGCGTGGGGGCCTCATAACCCAATTCAGACTACTCTCCCGCCCGTCCTTTTTTCTTTTAACGAAATGCTGCTTTCAGGAGCTGAAGCTAAGAGAATGGTAATGAACTCAGATTTTTAGAATGGGTGGGTGCCACCGTGGGGGATGGGTGGGGGCGCGGGATATCCCACAAGCTCCATTTCAGACACTGAATTAAAACTCAGATTCTGCGTTTTTAACAACAACCAAGT
Source organism: Cervus canadensis (assembly GCF_019320065.1). Lineage (NCBI taxonomy): Eukaryota > Metazoa > Chordata > Mammalia > Artiodactyla > Cervidae > Cervus > Cervus canadensis. The sequence goes on from NC_057391.1 coordinate 24,079,729, forward strand.
ATTGGTGACTTTCATATAGATTTTTATCCACATATTTATTGGACACCTTGGCGAGTTTTGGCAATATGGTAGTTCAGCCAAAATAGACATGGTTCATGTCTTGGGGACAGACATTAATCAAGTAATCACACAAGCAAAAGCAGCAACGGTGCTGTAAGAAGTATACAGTACTTACGGAAGTTGTGTGAACTGTTAGTGGCTCAGTTCTGTCTGACTCTTTGCTAGCCCATGGACTATAGCTCTCCAGGCTCTTCTGTCCATGGGATTTTTCCAAGCAAGAATACTGGACTGGGTTGCAATTCCCTTCTCCAAGGAATCTTCCGCACCCAGTGGTTGAACCCATGGGAAAGTAGTACTTTAGGGCTGTATATTGTCACCTTGCTTATTTAACTTATATGCAGAGTAATCATGGGAAATGACGGGTTGGATGACTCACAACCTGGAATCAAGACTGCATGGGGGTGGGGGTCGCAAAAGAGTCAGACACTAGTTAGCGACCAAACAACATTAACAATGCTATGAGCTTTACATATATTTAATTCTCACAACAACCCTGTTGTTAGGTAGGTATTATTGTCTATATTTTACAGCTGAGAAAATTGAACTCTAGAAAAATGTGAGTAATTTATTCAAAGTCGCAGTGTATTGGTTTGCTAGGGCTGCCATTACTAAAAACTACAGACTGGATAGCTCAAACAAGAAAAATTTATTTTCTCAAAATTTTGAAGGCTATAAGCCCAAGGTAAAGGTGTTGGCAGCATTGGTTTCTCTAAGGCCTTTCTCCTTGGATTGCAGGTGACTGTCTTTTTCGGGTATCTTTCTTACTAAGCTTGTTAACTTGAATATTTCCCTGATGGTAAGTTGTAACTTGAGTAGATCTAGACTACTAACCCAAAAGAATGAAAATTGGAGTAGGTCCATCTAAACTAGAATGTGTGTAAATACCTTGAATTAGTCCGTGCTAAGTATATTAACTCAAAAGGAAGCTTGGTTTAAAAAGTTTAATCTAAGAACGGTGCAAGTAGCATCTTTGGTCCTTAAGGAGACAGGTATCTGAAGCGGGTGGGGGTAGGGGGGCAGGTTGCATCTTTCCAGCACTTTTAAGGTAAAGGAGGGAGGGAATCATCATTAGCCAATCAGGCTCTGAGGTCACTTCTCAAAGTCACTTCCTGTCTCTCCACTTCCTCTCTTTTCATTTTGGTGGTGGGCTGGTGAGTATGCATTTAATTTTGATTCCTAATTGTTTTGAATTTCTCTTCAGTTTGAGGCATTATATCCTTGTGGCAGCCTTAATTTCCACCTAGGCTTGGAGTGTATGTGAGCTACTAAGCGATTAATTTCGGCTGTGTGGAAATTGGAGGAAGGCAGTGAAATGATCTGCCTGGCTTGTTTCCACGTGGGCCTCTCCAGGACCGGGTCTGCCTTCCTTTTCTGAGACAGGGTGACCTAGGAATAATAGACTCTGCTTCCTGTACATAGTGTTTCTGCAAAATGCTTGGATTCATTTTGCTTGGGGGAAAAGGTACTGTTATTTTCTCAATGCTGTTTTGACTTCTTTTAGTGAGAGGGTAGATCTTGGAAGAGGAGTTTAGACCAGTCAGCTTTAATTCTCCTGTGTCTGCAGGGCTCAGGTTTTTACTGGGTTTATGGGAGCTGGATTGGATGTTGTTTTTGCCCTGGTCTTTGCTCAGAGCAGTTCATCTTTCTTGTTGGGAGGACACTGCAAACTCCAAAGTCAGATGATTTTAACAAGCTTCAGGAGGAGCTCCTAATTTTAATGTCAGCACTGTAGTGATGGTGCTCTCAAAAGCTTAGGATGTACTGAAAAAGATGAGGGCCTTAGCTTAGTGCAAGCCTAAATGAAATTCCAACACCACAGTCTACTCCTCCAATGATCTTAGGTGAGTCAGTGAACCATTTTGAGGCTTAGCTTTTGAAGATCAAAGTATATGAAGTCCAAGCACTAGTGGATGTATAATAAATGTTACATACCTTCTAGAAATAAGCAATAAATATATTTTGGGTATTATTTTTCTCCTAAAAAGTTTTGCCCAGTGACCTTGAGTGATATACATTAATATATGAGTTATCCTTACAGGTAGAGGGTGTTGAGCAAGTAAGCTCGTATTTTAGCATTGTTAGGAAAAATGGAAATGTATTGGGGACTGTAAACATGCAAAATAAAAGAGGAAGACTTTGTGAATTCCTCCAAAGCTATTTATTTTAAAAAGTCTTAAAAGTCCCAGGTCATGTCTTGTGAAACAACTAATTTTTCAGTTAGAGGTTTTGTTGAGTGGGAGAAAAATTAGTTTTCAATGGAGATATGCTTTATCTTATTTTATATCTATTTTACATAATTTAATCCTCACAGCAGTTCTAAGAGGTAGGTGGTGTTTGTCCTCATTTTAAGGAAAGGAAATCTGAGGCTTAGAGAAGTTGCATAACTTGCCCCAGGTCACAACAAATGGATCTAGGAGTCAAATCTAGCTCTGTCCAACTTCATTATCTTAACCATTAAGCTAAGTTGGCTGTCACTTATTTAAACCTTTCTTGTATACCTATAAAATGGAAAAGATAACATAGTACTTGCAAAATGAGTTACTCTAAGGACAGTGCTTTATAAATTCTAAGGCAGAGTATTATGAAATAGATAAAATATGAAGTTATTCCTTACTGCTGTTTTGACTCAAAGCCCTCAGGTACTATATTTTTTTATTTCATTTTTGTTTTGCTCCACCAGCAATGGGACTAGGACTGGGTGAAATAGTGTTCTCTTGGGATGAACTGCATGATTAGTCAGTGTTTCTGATCTTCCTACTTTTGTTTCATATATGCTCTGAGTGGATTCTTCCTGGAGTTCAGTCACTCAGTTGTGTCCGACTCTTTGTGACCCCCTGGATTGCAGCATGCCAGGTTTCCCTGTCTATCACCAACTCCCAGAGCTTGCTCAAACTCTTGTCCATCGAACTGGAGATGCCATCCAACCATCTCATCCTCTGCCGTCCCCTTCTCCTGCCTTCAATCTTGCCCAGCATCAGGGTCTTTTCAAATGAGTCAGTTCTTCGCATCAGGTGGCCAAAGGATTGGAGTTTCAGCTTCAGCATCAGCCCTTCCAGTGAATATTTAGGACTGATTTCCTTTAGGATGGACTGGTTGGATCTCCATGAAGTCCAAGGGACTTTCAAGAGTCTCCTCCAACACCACAGTTCAAAAGCATCAATTCTTCAGCACTCAGCTTTCTTTATAGTCCAACTCCCACATCCATACGTGACACTGGAAAAACCAAAGCTTTGACTAGATGGACCTCTGTCAGCAAAGTAATGTCTCTGCTTTTTAATATGCTGTCTAGGTTGGTCATGGCTTTCCTTCCAAGGCGCAAGCATCTTTTAATTTCATGGCTGCAGTCACCATCTGCAGTGATTTTGGAGTCCCCCAAAATAAACTCTCTGTTTCCATTGTTTCCCCATCTATTTGCCATGAAGTGATAGGACCGGATGCCATGATCTTAGTTTTCTGAATGTTGAGTTTTAAGCCAACTTTTTCACTCTCCTCTTTCACTTTCATCAAGAGGCTCTTTAGTTCTTCTTCACTTTCTGCCATAAGGTGTCATCTGCGTATCTGAGGCTATAGATATTTCTCCTGGCCATCTTGATTCCAGCTTGTGCTTCATCCAGCATGGCATTTCACATGATGTACTCTGCATATAAGTTAAATAAGCAGGGTGACAATGCACAGCCTTGATGTACTTCTTTCCTGATTTGGAACCAGTCTGTTGTTCCATGTCCACTTGTAGCTGTTGCTTCTTGACCTGCATACAGATTTCTCAGGAGGCAGATCAGGTGGTCTGGTATTCCCATCTCTTTAAGAATTTTCCACAGTTTGTTGTGATCCACACAGTCAAAGGCTTTGGCATAG